>NW_026998517.1:0-26593 GCF_035044405.1 Drosophila montana | reverse complement strand
TAGCATGGTAGGGACCACTACGGCAGGGGACCGTCCTGCCTCTGCGTTGACCGCGGTTGCTCGGCGGTCTTCGTTTCTCCCGAAAGCATGCGCCTCCTTTACGCCCGAAACGGCTAAGCTCGAGGTGGGCGCTTGCGAACGGCCGTACAACAGGGAGCTCCTAAGGTCAGACTCCGACTTTTGGCACTCACCTGCTTCCATCTTGAGTTTTCATATTTTCTCTCGCTTTTTCTGTGATCGGCGTTGCTGTCTCGCGCCTTTCCTGCTTCAGGGGTTCCGTCGGTCTCTTTATTTATTTCATTTTATGTAGGTGTCTTTGCCACTTTTATTCATCTCTTGTTTATCCACTTTGTTGTTCGTTTCTTATTAGTTCATTTCCCTTTTTTATTTTTTAATTCGTTTTCTCTTTATTTTATTTTGATCACTTCCACAAAACTAAATTTAAAAAAAACTGAACAAAATGCACTTAATATTCTTTGAAGTTTGGGTCATTCCTCACATTGGTCGTTGCCTTTGTCTTTATTGTTTTTCCTTTATATATTCTTGTTTATTTAATTTTTTATTTGTATTTAATTATTTTTTTTTTATTTAATTATTTTTAATTATTTTTGGCCATTTCACAAAAAAATTACAATAAAAAAAATAAATAATCCTCTTGTTTGTTCTTATTGTTCACTTGGTTCGTATTCACTATTAAACGCATCCGTCCTCATTACTTTCGCCAACTGTACTTACGAATTCAACTTTTCACGGCGCGTGAGTTGAATTCATCCCACTGTACAGTAGCAAACGCGACGCCTTAACGGCCCTTCGACGCCGACGTCGACTGCGCGCGCGTTTGTGCACCCGTGTGCAAGCGTGTTCTCGACGTCGCCTGTCTGTCGCGCGCGCGCTTTACTTTTATAACCGACCGTTATATTTTCGGCTCTCTGCTTTGCGTGCTAAATTTTGCACACATTTTCGTCGCCTAGATCTTGCAGGTGTTAATTTTTCTGTCTTTGCCTAACAGAGGGTATAAAAATGTTCGCTAGGGTATAACTACCTAACACCCTAGTTTTATACTTATTCCATTTACGCTATTATTCTCCACTTATCCTCCACTAGGGAACCTACACTCTAGGGTATGCCCAACTAAAAATACACTGTATACAATTTTATTTTTCTGAAAATACCTATTTGGCCACGCTTGCGGGGCTTGAATCCGCCGACATGCCACGCCCCCTAAACGCCTCTAGGTCCCTGCTCGGGCGCGACTTGTACCTACCACCCACACTATCGGGCCGTAGCCTCGCACCAACTACACTATCGGGCCGTGGCCTCGTACCAACTACACTCCCTAACAGCTAACCCGTACTACCCACTCCCGGGCCATAGTCCCGCACCACATGCTCTTGCTCTAGGTTAGGGTGAACATCGGCTAATCCTGATGTTACAACAAATAGGGTTATTGAAGAATAAAAGAATCAGCGAATTTCCTTTATTAATCACAATGTATGCACTTTTATTCAATTATTTATCCCTTATTGATCAAACACTGTCCTTTTCTGTAACCTATCTTAGGGCCCTGCCGCACTGCTTGGAGCCCTAGCGTTCCGCTATACACTCTGCGTTTTCACTCGCGATGCACGTTTACTCACTCTGAGGCGAGCCGTGCGCTTGCCTCGGAGCTTTCGCTCTTCTCCGCCGAATTGAAGTTGCGCTCTCGAAGACGGTGTTGAGCAACCGATCGAAAACGCACGGTTGCTTCGGCGGCAGGCGGGTAAATTCAAACTTAAGTTAAATTGGCCTTCTTGCCCTTAACCAACTTCAATACTTCGGCATCTTGCCTTAACCATTCTTATAACTAATACAATGCTTATATACGCTAACTATAATTATGAACTGTGGGGTGGCTACTTTAGTGGCCGCCTCACACCCCCCCCCCCCCCTTACTTCGACGACGATAGCGTCGCTTCCCCGGCGGCTTTTATGGCGACGACTACCGGATTCCTCAACTAACTTATTACTTATACTTTGCTTTTGTTTTTCCCTGCCCTAGCAGTGCAGCTCACAATCTATGAAATCTACTATCCATTCTTAACTTATTCTTAACTAATTCTTCTGCGCGTGCTCCTCTTCCACGTCACTCGGGTCTGGTACCTCTCCGTCTTCGGTCATCTCTTGGTGAAACGAATTCAGCTGCGCGATATTGGCCACCCTCTTCTTCCGTTCGCCTGGCCTCACTAGGCGCACAATTTTGCGCGACATGAACTTGGTGATCCGATAGGGGCCATCGAATTTGGGTGCCAATTTCGCAGTGAAACCCTCTGCGGCGTTGAATAGTTGATGCTGCCTTAATAGAACCATCAAGTCCCACGAAGGCCGCCACTCTCGTCTTCGCAGGTTGTAGTGCCTGCCCTGATCCTTTGATGCGCGCTGGAGATTGATGATCGTACAGGGCTGCGGGTAACCGCGTTTCCCTATCCTGTATCAGAAAAGCGGGACAGAATCCTTTTGAGTCCGCCACGCTTCTGTTGACTGCTAGCGGTATCTCGGGCAAAAGATCGTCCCATGAACTCTGATGGCCCTCGATAAATTGCGCTATCATGGTCTTTACGGTCCGGTTGGTCCGCTCAGTGGGATTCTCTCGTGGACAGAAAGGGACGGTATACTGGACCTCTACACCCAGGGACCCCAAAAACGACTTGAAACTCCGGCTCGTAAACTTTACTCCGTTGTCGCACCCGAACTTCCTAGGTACCCCGAACCTACTTAGAATCCTCTTTTGGAACGCTTCCTGCAAGTGTGCTGCAGTAGCCCTCCAGAGTGGGACCAGTTCCACCCACTTCGAGAAAGCATCATGGAACACCAGTAGCATTGTGTTGAAATGTCTCGACCGTGGAAGGGGTCCGACGAAATCCGCGCAGAGTACCGCCATAGGCTCTGCCACCTGTCTCGTCAGCATGCGACCAGCCGGTTCGAGTTGCTCGCTCTTCAACTCCTTTCAGACTTCGCAGCATCTCACGTATTCGGCGGCGTCGCGGAACATCCCCGGCCAGTAATATCTTTGAGCCAATCTCGACACGGATTTCCTAACGCCTTGATGTCCGGCCGTGGGAGCATCATGACATTCTTGCAGTAGATGGAGATGAACCGGGCTTGACGCAACCGTTCCAGAATGTGATTAATTCAGGGCACAGGATAAGCATCCGGAATGGAATGTGCATTGAGTTGTCGGTAGTCGATGCACATGCGCTACTCGCCAGTCTTCTTCTTGACTAGGACGATTGGGTTGCTCTGAGGACTACGCGACGGCTCGATTGCATTTGCCCGGATCAGCTCATCCTCTTGCTCATCAATCACCCTCTGCATGGCTGATTCTTCGGATAGTATCTCTGTTTCAATGGCTTGTCGTCCTTAAGCCGGATCCTATGCTCCGCGATATGCGAGACTCCTTGCAGCCCCTCGACGAGTGCCAGTTCTGACTTCAGGTACTGTCTCTGTTCCGGATCCAGATCCGCTGGCCACTCCGCCTCTTCGATGCTGTTCTCGCCCCCTCCAGGCACCACTTCGACTCCAGATAGAGCTCCATGATCGCTCGACTCTGGCAGTCGCTCCTGGCCCCCTGCTCCGTCCTTTACCTGGCACGTTTCTGCCGTGCCACTTCCGTAACCAGCGTAGATCTGCCTTTGCAGCCCTTTCCATGACCTGGGAGGCCTTCCTTCGGCTCCCTCTTGGTATCCTCTCTCTGTAGCCGAGCAGGTGCTCCCCTTTCATGACCTGAGAGGCCTTCCTTCGGTTCTCTCTGTAGCCGAGCAGGTGCTCCCCTTTCATGACCTGGTAGGCCTTCATTCGGCTCCTCGCTCGTTCCTGGCCCCACGACCGGTGCCGTCACTGTCTCTAGGACCAGTTCCGCCTGGCCGCAGTGTATTGTAGTGCCCATTGCACCCAAGAAGTCCATTCCCAGGATAACGTGGTCTAACATCGAGGGCATGATGAGCACCGACATGCTGATCACCATCCCCGCTAGGCCGACGTCAAACCACAATGCCTTCCCTACTTCGAGCGTGAACCAATCTGCCAGACGAATGCGCGTCTGCACGTCCTCCGCTCTTCCCCGAATCGCCCACTTGCGTACGCAATCTTCACTAATGAAGCTGCGAGTGGCTCCAGTATCGAAAGTGGCAGGCATACCCAACAAAATAAGACGACGGCATTGGGACATTCCATAGCAAAGTGCCCCTCTTGCTCGCACCTACGACATACTCGCCGCGGATCATTCCCGGTTCCGGCCTCTTGGTTCATTAGCTGATGGGCCACCTCTGCATGGCTTATGGGTGGGGCGTTTGGAGCGGGGACCCTTTTGTCCACAACGGTTGAGATGTCCCCCCGGGGACTGTGCTGCCCTTGCCCATTCTGCTCTATTCGAACTCAAGACCCCTGACTTATTGATTGGCTTCCGCCCTCTGTCTCTCATGACTGTCTCGTACTCTACAGCCAGCTGAGTTAGCTGGGATAGGGTAGAGAAATCCTGCCGTCGCACATAAAGCCTGTATTCGGGAGCGGCGTTTTCGTATACCCGGTGCCGGCTGGTATCTGGCGTGATGCATGAATGCCCTCAGCTCTATCAAGTACTCCTTGAATTTTTCGCCTACGTTCTCAAGCCTTTCGAAGTAACGTGGGGGTAGGAAAAACTCTAGGAAACCCCTCCTTATAACAGACCACGGCACATCCCTCAGCCCACTGCTCAAGAACCAACATGCAGCCCTGTCGCAGAACACCTCGCTCATTGCCCTGGCCGTACGGTTGAGGGCAATGCCATAGGTGATGGCGACCCAAGGGGGTCGGAGCGGACATCATACCTCATGCCCCACTTCCGGACCTGTTCCGGAACGTTGGGATGTGGCCTCGCCTCCGATTGAGGGTATGGTCTAGTATGGTAGGGACCACTACCCGGTTCGGCAGGGTACCGCCCTACCACTGCGTTGACCGCGGTTGCCTGGCGGTCTTCATTTTTACCGAAAGCAGGAGCCTCCTCCACACCCAAGACGGATAAGCTCGAGGTGGTCGCCTGCAAACGCCCGTACAACTGGGAACTCCTAAGGTCGGGCTCCGACTTTTGACGTGGCCGCCCGCCCATTGGGTGGGACGCCCCATGATTGCGGCTCAAGAGTTTTAGCGTTCTGAGATTCTAGCTCGGCAAGCCGTGCCCAACCCGCGGGTTTTGACACTCAACTGCCTCCATTTTGAGTTTTCTTATATTATCTCCCTTTCTCGGTAGTCGGCGTCGCTGTTTCTCGCCCTTCCTGCTTCCGGGGGGCCGTCGGCCTCTTTATTCTACTTTAAGTTGGTGTCTTTGTCACTTTTATGCCGATCTTGTTTACCCACTTTTGTTTGATTCTTATTAGTTAGTTTTTTTTATTAATCCGTTTTCTCTTAATCTTATTTTGACCACTTCCACAAAACAAACAATAAAAACTAACCAACAAAATGCTCTTAATGTTCTTTTAAGTTTGGGTCATTCCTCAATTTGGTCTTTGCCTTATTGTTTTCCTTTATTTATTATTGTTTATTTATTTCATTTATTTTTATTTATTTTATTTATTTATCTTTTATTTGTTTTTATTTCCATTTAATTTTTCTTTTTATTTATTTATTTTTATTATCTTCGGCCAATTCACAAAAAAATTAAAATAAAAAAATAAATAATCCTTTTGATGTTCTTTTCACTTTTAACCCGCGTTTATTTGACTTGTTTATTGCTTGTTTGTTCTTATTGTTTACTTGGTTCGTATTCACTATTAAACGCATCCGTCCTCATTTCTTTCGCCAACTGTACTGAGGAATTCAACTTTTCACCGCGCGTGAGTTGTATTCGTCCCACTGTACAGTAGCTTTCGCGACGCCCTAACGGCCCTTCGACGCCGACGTCGATTGCGGCGCGCGTTTGTGCACCCGTGTGCAAGCGTGGTCTCGACGTCGCCCGTCTGTCGCGCGCGCGCTGTACTTTTATGACGGACCGTTATATTTTTGGATCTCTGCTTTGCGTGCTAAATTTTCGCACACATTTCCTTCGCCTAGATATTGCAGGTGCTCAGTTTTCTGTCTTTGCCTGACACAGGGTATAAAAATGTTCGCTAGGGTATGCGCGACTACCTAGCACCCTAGTTTTATAAGTTTTTCCATATACGCTATTATTCTCCTCTTATCCTCCACTAGGGTACCTACACTCTAGGGTATGCCCAACTAAAAATACCCTGTATACACCTTTTTTTTTTTGAAAATACCTATTTGGGCACGCTTGCGGGTTTTTTATCCGCCGACATGCCACGCCCCCTAAACGCCTCGAGGTCCCTGCTCGGGCGCCACTTGTAAAGAAGCTACTGGCCGGGGTACGACTCTCAGTCTTACCAGTTCCAGCGAGTTACAAGACATTTATAAATTCGCTGGGAGAGAGGGTTTAAGGGGGAGGGGAAGTGGGCATTTCGACCAAACCATACCTAGCTCTACCTCTACACCACCCACACTATCCAGCGTGGCCTCGCACCAACTACACTATCGGGCCACGGCCTCGCACCAACTGCACTATTGGGCCGTGGCCTCGCACCAACTGCACTATCGGGCCGTGGCCCCGTACCAACTAGACTAGCGGGGCGTGGCCTCTTACCGACTAGACTCCCTAACAGCTAACCCGTAACACTCACTCCCGGGCCATAGTCCCGCACCACCGCACCCACTTTAGGTTAAAAATAAACACTTTTAAAGAAGCTACTGGCCGGGGTACGACTCTCAGTCTTACCAGGTCCAGCGAGTTACAAGACATTTATAATTTCGCTGGGAAAGAGGGTTTAAGTGGAGGGGAAGTGGGTATTTCGACCAAACCATACCTAGCTCTACCTCTACACCATCCACACTATCGGGCCGTGGCTCGTAACAACTACACTATTGGGGCGTGGCCTCGCACCAACTACACTATCGGGCCGTGGCCTCGTACCAACTACACTCCATAACAGCTAACCCGTACTACCCACTCCCGGGTCATAGTCCCGCACCACATGCTCTTGCTCTAGGTTAGGGTGAACATCGGCTAATCCCGATGTTACAACAAATAGGGTTATTGGAGAATAAAAGAATCAGCTAATTTCCCTTTTTAATCACAATGTATGCACTTTTATTCAATTATTTATCCCTTATTGATCAAACACTGTCCTATTCTGTAATCTAACTTAGGACCCTGCCGCACTGCTTGGAGCCCTAGCGCTCTGCTATACACTCTGCGTTTTCACTCGCGATGCACGTTTAGTCACTCTGAGGCGAGCCGTGCGCTTGCCTCGGAGCTTTCGCTCTTCGCCGCCGAATTAAAGTTGCGCTCTCGAAGACGGTGTTGAGCAACCGATCGACAACGCACGGTTGCTTCGGCGGCAGGCGGGTAAATTCAAACTTAACTTAAATTGGGCTTCTTGCACTTAACCAACTTCAATACTTCGGCATCTTGCCTTAACCATTCTTATAACTAATACAATGCTTATATACGCTAACTATAATTATGAACTGTGGGGTGGCTACTTTAGTGGGCGCATCACAACCCTGTATTGAACGGACTGGAAGGGTGACGGGCTGGTTACGCTAGACCTAGAATTGACGGTGCAGCAGGGCTACGAAAGCTAAAAAAATAAAATAAAACGAAAGTGAATGTATACAGAGTAAAACGGTGATTGCGTGTTGTCTGTGTATAAATTGTGCAGCAATCTAGCAGCACCCATCACGCGGACCGACTCTAACCTAACCGCAGCGGAGCGATCCCAGCGGCTCAGCTTTTTCCTTAACAGAATTAGTAACCACTCTGTGGCGGAGTTATCCCTACGACTCCATACCCCCTTTTCAGCTTCGCGTCTCGGCAAACTACAAATTTCTTGTAGAGTGGACCTGGGTAAGACTGAGTCATCACCCCGGCCAAGAAGCTACTTTACAAGTGGCGCCCGAGCAGGGACCCTAGGCGTGAAAGGGCGTGGCATTAACGTGGCCTAAAAGCCCATGAAAGGTCCTCCTGGATGAGTTAAGACCAAGAAGGCAAAAGTAACTGAGAAGTTATCTGCCCGCGGCATAGGAAAAGAGAGCATAGAAAGTCCCACAGGGGTGTCAGCAGCAAACGCACACGTGCAGGCAGACAAGTGGGGACAACGAGAAAAGACAAAGAAGAGATTCGAAAAACTAGCGGACGACCATAAAACTACTCGCTGAGCGACCGAGTTTGCTGCGAGCGCGCTAGCGTGTGTGCGCGCATAAGCCGAGAGTCAGCTGCGAAGGCCACCCTCGGTACGCGTCGAAATGTGCGCGATCAGTAAGCGCGACGGGAAAAGAAGTGAACAATAAAGTGAATTCGGGCTAATATTAACATTGGAGCTGTAGTGACGAATATTTTTTTTTTGTGAACAAACTAAGCTGTGAAAAAAAAAATGGTGAACATTTAAGACAAAGTGAGCAACAAGGGTGAACGTTTTTCTTATATTTTTTTTCTTGTGATCACCGGTGCAAAATATAACAACAACTAATGAAAACTAATAATAACTAATTAACAACTGAGTGAAAGTGACCAAAGTGCAGTAACATAGAACCACGGTCAAAGGGTGGACACGTGTAGCACAAGGGTACCGTAGGTCGAGGCCGGTACGCAGCGTGAATTTTTAGGGTGGTCAACTTAAAGTGCGACTATTGTTTTGTGCGGCCAATGGTGGTGTTCTGGCTCGTTAAATAAAATTAATTAAAATAAGTGAAAATAAATATAAATTAAACAAATTGAAATAAACCAATTGAAAATTAAAATAATTAAAATAAAATTAGTTAAAATAATTGAAAATAAATATAAATTAAACAAATTAAAATAAAATGGATGAAATATTAACATATCTAAATAAAAATTAAATAAAATAATTTAAAATAAATAAAAATTAAAAATTAAAATAATTAAAATAAATGAAAATAAAATAAACAAAAATTAAATAAATTGAAATAAAAAAATTTTAAATTAACGTGATTCAAAAAAACGAAAAATAAAAACAAAATGAAATAAAATAATTATAAATAATCATAAACAAATACAATAAAAATTAATTCGGAAAACCAGAAGGAAGTAATTAAAACGAGGCGGTCGAGAAAGACTGGATATCTGAACGGAGTAACGTGGACCAGAAGAGGAAAAGGGTATAGCAATAAAAGGTTACGTACGAAACGATGGATACGGGTGAGTGTCAGAATCCAGGGGTGTGCGTACGATGCATCCACTCGCGACGGAAGGAGGAACTGGAGGCGATTACTCGCGAGTTCGGGCTGAGCGAGTTGACGACTTGCGTCGTCGTTTGGAAGCTTCGTGTCCAGGGGTTCGCATTCCGTCAAAATATGGGCTCGGCTAGCCGAGCTGGAGGACCCCGGAGCACAAGGTCCAGCTAGAACCTGACCCAATCGAATGGGATAGACGTTCGAAGTCAGAGTCAGACACTGGCCCCCGTTCGAACACCCCCGGCTTGCTCGAGGTCCCGGCGATCCCGAACTACAAGGCCCGTGATGCGAGCGACAGGACGAAGGATTGTTACTGAGGGCGTCCCATTAACACAGACACATGACAACTGAGCTAAGAGAGGTGTCATGGAACGAGTTTAAGGAGGCTTTTTTGGATTTCTTTTTGCCCCCGCGATATTTTGAGTTGTTGGAAGACGAAATCCGGGCTCGCCGTCAACGAGAGGGATTCAAGCAGTATTTTGTGGACATCAGGGCGCTGATGCAGAGATGAGAAATACGACAACGCTGCCCCAGAGTATAAATTGTATGTGCGGAGACGAGATTTCGCGTCGCTGTCGAAGCTCATACAATTAGCGGTCGAGTATGAGGGTATAAAACAGCAGGGTCAATAGTATACCCCGGGTTCACGATCTCGATTAGGGAATAGTTAGTCTTTTGTGCGCAATGCGGAGCTAGGGGGGTGAGCAGCCAGGAATGCTGTTGACGACCGGCTCAGGGAAACGGGCAGAGGCACCATCCGGACCGGGAGCGGATGTGCAGCGACGTCAGCGGAGCCCGGAGGCAGTAGATGCTTTGCGAGTCGAGGGGGTCGAGTCGTCGCGACGGTCAATATCGGCGAGGAGGACTACGCATCGAAAATCGACACCGGCGCCGATCTTTCATCAGTGGTGCCTGCGCGGCGAAGGTAGCGCAGGACGTGGAAATTAGGGAGTACAAACGAGGATACGGCGGGTCAGTATTAGACGTAGCGCGGATGCTGCACGCGGGAGAAGCTACTGGCCGGGGTACGACTCTCAGTCTTACCAGGTCCAGCGAGTTACAAGACATTTATAAATTCGCTTGGAAAGAGGGTTTAAGGGAGAGGGGAAGTGGGTATGTTAACCAGACCATACCTAGATCTACTTCTACACGCCTGCACTATCGGGCCGTGGCCTCGCACCAACTACACTACCGGGCCGTGGCCTCGCACCAACTACACTACCCGGCCGTGGCCTCGCACCAACTACACTTTCGGGCCGTGGCCTCGCACCAACTGCACTACCGGGCCGTGGCCTCGCACCAACTACCCTCCCTAACAGCTAACCAGCAATACCCACTCCCGGGCTACAGTCCACATGCTCCCACTCTAGGTTAGGGAGAACATCGGCTTATTCCGATGTTGGAACAAACAGGGTCACCGGAAAATAAAGAACTAGCAAGTTTCCTTCGTTAATTACGGCATATGCACTTTTATTCACTTATTGTGTAACTCTATCCTATTGTACTTCATAAACTAAGGCCCTGCCGCACTGTTTTGGAGCCCTAGCGCTCCGCAATGCACTCTGTGATTTTCTTCTCGCGACACACGTCTACTCACCCTTAATGTTCCTTCCAAAGTGCCGGCACGCTCAACTTCGCCGCGAGCTTTCGCAACTTCGCCTCGGAGCTTTCGCTCTTCGCCGCCGATCGACAACGCACGGCTGCTGCGGCGGCCGGCAGTTAAATTGAAACTTAAGCTAGACCCTTGCTGGCTAAGTGGCTCCTTGCCCTTAATTTACCTATTATAATAATACCCACGATATAAACTTAAGGGCTCCTTGCCTCTTTAATTATAGTATTATTAATTAATTATAATATTGGCGGCTCCTTGCATCTTAACTTAATAATATCAACTTAATCAACTTCAACATTGACTGCTCCTTGCCTCTTTTTAATCAACGATCTTAACCTAATATAATTAATACTTATAAACTCAGAAAACAGTTTAGTCGCCCCGCCAACGGCTCCTTGCCGTGATTTTGGCCATAAAGACGACGGCTCCTTGCCGTGGACCCAAAACTGTGGGGGGCTGCCCTAAGTAGACACCTTACACCCCCCCTTACTTTGGGATGGTGACCGTGACGTCACCTTTTGCGTTCAAAGTAACGCTGTACTCTCGTTTCCCATCTGTTACGTGGAAACGAGTGCGGCGATGCTGCTTCTGGGCCGACCTCGCGGGCGACTGCCGCCGTAGGCGTTGGACTCCTCGATGCGGCGCGTGTTATGAGCACCAGTCTCGTGCCTGAACCAGGCATCCTCCAGTTCTTTTCGATAGGTGGTGCCGGACGTCTCCGAGAGGGTCCTAAGCACGGGTTGGGGCATCACGTCCTGTTCCTCGAACCGCTGCTCTTCCACGATCATCTAGCAGACGGTAACCGGCGCTATCCATGGTCCAAGACATCCTACTCGAAGAGTGTTCGCGGCCCCGCAACTGCGGTTATCCTTCCCGGGCTGGGAAGGACCCTCCTGGCGCTCGCGGGGCGAACGCGGCACTCGCAGCTGCGGGCCTCCGGACGTTTCGGTCTCCGTACGAGGCTTCTTCGGGACCGATGCCGGTGTTCCCTCGGGACTGGGTTGACGTTGGCCCCTGCTTCGACGACGTTTGCTCTGGGTGGCCGCCCGGGCCTTCCCCTGAGCCCACCCTTCCACGCTTCGAGCGATTAAAAGGGGTCCGTTACCCTTCTCGGGAAATTTCGGTAAATAGCGCAACGTTATCCGGGGAAATTCGCTCGCTTGATCTACCTCCAGGCGATGGGTGGCGAATCGGCGCGGAATACCGGTTCGTCCTCCTCACCCTCTGTCAATGGCTCATAAGCCGCCGTGGGTTTCGGCGCCGCCAGGTCCTTTTCCGGTACGGGATCCGGGCTGCGACCGGACTGGTCTGCTTCCGTGGCCATTGGGACGTCACTGGCTGCTTCCGCCGGGGACGATCCAATTTCGAGGGTCGACAGCTAAGCTTCCTCTTCCTCAGCATCTACCGCTCCGGATTCCTGCGTTGAAGGTCCGTGCCGTTCCCCTTCCTCATCAGTCGACCCGATAGGGGCCGTCAAATATGGGTGCCCATTTCGCAGCGAAACCCTCAGCGGCGTTGGAAAGTTAGTGCTGCCGTAATAGGACCATCGAGTCCAACGAAGGCCGCCACTCTTGTCTCCGCAAGTTGTAATGTCTGCCTTGGTCCATTAATGCACGCTGGAGATTACTGTGGACGATATCAACAATTTATTTTAGCCTATCCGCCTTCGTCCTAGGGTCGACTGCACTAGTTGCGGACCCCGGAGTCACCTGATCGTACAGGGCTGCGGACAAACGCGGTTCCCTACTCTATACATTATATACTCTGAACAACTTGGACTAATAATTCGCTGTTCTAAATAATCATATAATAATTCTTGTAACTTTTCTTTTTCCATATAAGATAACCGACTATGTGTACAATAAAATACTTTGTCATTTTGTAATCTTATGTCTTATTTTTGGCTGATTCGATCTTTTCGCTTTTAAATTTTTTACATTTTCAAATAAATTCTCTTTCTATTTTATTATAAACTCCACAACTTACTGTTAAAATAACCCTATCCAAATTTTCCTCTAACACTCCTAGTGATTTCACTATTCTCCGAAGCTTCACTGACATTATTATTAATGTTTACTCCACTGTTTTCTCTATCTTCTATAATCAATTTTTCAATTACGGTTTGATTGTAAATAATTTCATTAGTTTTGGTACTATTCTCCGGAGCTTCAGTAACATGATTATTAATTTTGCTTTAAATCCTGATTATGTATTTGATTATATATTCTGATCGCTCTCTTTTCGCTTAATTGTCGATTTGCAGTTTTGCGTCAACGCGTTATGAAATGAGAGTCACCTTGAATTTGGTAATTGCCTAAAGAACTCGTCGTACGATTTTAATAGTTTAAAGTTTTAATTATATAACAACTAAAATCATCCATTAATAACTTAATCATAATTAAAATCTATCAATTAACTACTCTTAAACAAAATTATAATGAAGAAACTTTATTATTCTATATAACCATAAAGAAACTACATAAATTGGTTTTTTCTTCGGGGTAAGTTATAGGTAAGGTTTTGGAATTTCGTCCTCATGTAAGTACTCTTATTTTATTTCTTTGCTCTAAATAATTTGTTTTAAAATCCTTTTTTTCCGAATACTGTTAGTCTCTTCTAAAACAATTTAATGGTCTTTCTGTCAAATGTATTAAGTTTTCGTTATCTTCATCAGCGCTTTGTCGTTTAGCTTGTGTGTTAATAAATTGTTCGCCTAGCACATTTTCCTGGTTTAATTTTTCGTGGTTGAATTTTCTTTCTAAGTATTTAAATAAGAAATTATATTCGCTAAGGTTGATACGGCAACGTTGTAATTTTATGTTGTGTTCTTTAATGTTGTTTACCCAAACAAGTGGCTTGTGATCGCGTGAAATTTTTAATGGTCTGCCATATAAATATGGGCGGAAATATTTTATTGCCCACACTATTGCTAAAAGCTCTTTTTCTATTATATTATAATTTTTTTCGTGGTCGTTAAATGTTCTACTTGAGAAACTAATTGGCTTGTTATCGTGTGACAACACAGATCCTGTATTTTTATACCCTGAACCCATTGAAATGGGTAAAGAGGGTATAATGTATTTGTGCAAATTTATGCATCAGGCAGAAGGAAGCATCTCCGACCCCATAAAGTATATATATTCTTGATCAGCATCAATAGCCGAGTCGATTTAGCCATGTCCGTCTATCTGTCCGTCCGTCTGTCCGTATGTGTGAACGCAAGGATCTCAGAACCTATAAGATCTAGAGACTTGAAATTTTATCTGTAGGTCCTCCTAGTCCCTGCGCAGATCGAGTTTGTTTCCGATTTTCGATAACTATATATATATACACAGTACTTTTCATTTTATACTTATCGACTATCGGAAGAAGAGGGTTCAGGGTATCCCCTACTTGGAAGCTCCCGACTAGAACTTCTTACTTGTTTAATTTCGATGCGTGATATTGGATCTGCTACTTGGTTAAATTTTCCCTCTAAGTATTTGATTGAAAAATTGTATTCACTAAAATTGATACGGCAACGCTGTAATTTCATGTTGTGTTCTTTAATGTTGTTAAGCCAAACAATTGGCTTGTGATCGCTTAAAATTTCAAATGGTCTGCCATAAAATTTACTGCTCACACTATTGCTTAAAGCTTGTAAAGTAGTGTTGGAAGCCTAACAAGAAATTTGTAAGGGTAGGGAGCTGTCGGGATCGCTCCGCCACAGAGTAATTAGTTCTATGGAGAGGGGAGGGAACCGCTGGGATCGCTCCGCCGCGGCTAAGGTTGAAGTTGGTCAGCGTGACTGCTGCTGGGATCGCTCAGCGGCAAAGATAGAGAGCTGAAAACGAATAGTTTCAGTTCTTGACTCTAACTCATATTAACCTCGCGGCTGTTTCTCAGCGGGTCTAATTCTCTTTTCTTTCCTTATCTTTCCGTCCACACGACAGATACTCACGCTTGTCGTATCCAAAGTGAGCTGCTGCTCAGCCTCAGCGTCTTACGACATTTTTTCGCCATTTTCGCCGTGCGGCGAAAACTCTCTTAGGCTATTCGCTCATCTGCTCAGAGTTGTTTCTAATAAGAACCCTTTTATTCCAACACCAAATACAGCTTGCGCTACTCGCTCGCTTGCTTTAGCAGTAATAAAGATAAATTACATAAAAAAAGTTCCCTTGGCAGAGTTCGAACTTGCAACTAATCGCACTACTTGCCGCCTCCTCTACCCAAAAGCCACACCAGCCAAAAAAAAAAAATTATTTGCCCGGTAGGGTTCGAACTTGCAGCAGACAACACCACTCTTAACCGATCTTAATGAAATTTTCTACAGTACATCTTATTGAACTATAAAATATGCTTGTATTCTTACAATGACACTTGCATTACAATGGTGGCTTATACTGGCGGGCAGCACTAATTGATTTATTTACTTGATTTATAGCTATGACGTAGTAGCGGGGAGGTGGTAATAGCTATAAAATAAAAGATACTTGATACATGCTACATGTCATGTTTGGTGACTGACTTAGAATCAGCCAGCAACAACAAAGCAATATTTGAGGTGAAAAGACTATGCAATGCAGTTATAGCGATTGAGCCCCCAAGGAAGTTCAATGACCAGGCTTATGTCAACGAGGAAGGATGTTAGACCCACCTTCACAAACACATTGCCCATTAATACTCGTCCAATAGTAAGGAATGACGCTAGCTACGCCAATGTAGCAGGAGGTCGTTTCCACCCCAGAGTTTACAAAGCCACTGCGCAAAAACGGGATCATGATAAACCCAGGCTTATGTCAACCAGGAAGGATGTTAGACCCACCTTCACAAACACATTGCCCATTAATACCCCTCCAATAGTAAGGAATGACGCTAGCTACGCCAATGTACCAGGAGGTCGTTTCCACCCCAACCTAAATGCTAGCGAACTGAATCACGCTCCAGATCAACCTTTGATCGCCCAAATACAGGCCATTATGCAATTAATGCAAACACAATTCGCTCAGATAACGCAAATGATGGGCCCTATCCTGTCATCATTATGCAAATAGGTCTAAAGCTGGTCCTATGGAATGCGAACGGACTATACAAAAGTAGGCCAGAGGTTGATATGTACCTTAAAAGGAACAACTTAGATATAATGCTCATCTCTGAATCTCATTTCACCGATAGATCTCATTTTAAAATAGACGGATATAGTCTTATTTTCGCAATCCGAAATTGCCGAGTGGCAATGCTCGAGGCGGTGCTGCCATTCTCATCAAATCAGGGATTCAATTTGCTGAGCGCACTCCTGTCCTGGAGCCCTGGTTTCAAGCAGCCGTGACATCAATCGACACGCCAAGTGGAAGATTGACACTTGCAGCGGCCTATTTACCACCCAGACACAATGTAACAGCACAAATATTAAGCCAAGTTTTTAATGACCTCGGGCACAGGTTTGTAATTGGGGGTGACTTCAATTCCAAAAACACCTGGTGGGGCTCCAGGCTATGCAACCCAAAGGGAATAGCGCTGCTATCCTGCATCCAAGCTAAGCATTTCACCACTCTTTCGTCCTGACATCCTACCTACTGGTCCACGGATATTCGGAAGGTGCCCGTTCTCGGCCTTGCGATTACCCATTGTGTGTAGAGATCTACTATCTGATCACTGGGCGGTAGTGTTTCGTATTAATTTACCTAAAAGTATCAGCAAGCGAATCACCAAGTTGCTAAAAAGGAACTCAAATGTTGAGAGATTCAAGGCAAGACTAGAGGAGACATTGGATCCCACCATCTACCTACACTCTGGTGAGGATATCGAGGAAGCTGTTGAAGCTCTTACACGTAGAATACATGACGCTGCACTCTCTTGCACTCCTTCGTACTCTACCAGGTCAGCTCACACCCAGAGACCGCGGAGAGACCGTTATCTGCACTCAGAGCAAGTCACCGAGCAACTGGGAACTAAGCGTCGTCTTCGCAGAATATGGCAGCTTAGTCGTAATCCTCGCGACAAGGCAGCGCTTAACCGTGCATGCGAAGTCTTAAAAGCTCTCCTACTGGAATTGCGTAACGAGACACTTTCTGACTATCTCCGCAAAGCTGAACCTAATGGGCCAGATCACCAGACACCACAAGAGACCAACTAAAAGGATTGCACCTATTCTCAACGCATCTGGCTCCTGGTGTCGTTCCAACGAGGAGAGAGCCCAGACTTATGCATTCCATCTGGAGAGAATTTTCACACCCTTCAACATATGTGCTGCCTCGGATGTAACAGCCACACAGCTGTTTATAGATGCACCTTGCCAAATGGACTTGTCGATACGACCCATACTAGCAGAAGAAGTAGAGAATGTAGTGTCAAGCTTAAAAACAGCTAAAAGTCCTGGCTATGACGGCATCGACGCAGCCACCATCAGGCTCCTTCCTCCACGTGCTCATCTACAATGCCATCATCAGGCTCCACCACTTTCGTTCACAATGGAAGTGTGCGAAAATTATAATGATACATCAACCTGGGAAGCCTGAACAAGATCCTGCCTCCTACCGTCCCATCAGCTTATTAGCAAAACTATCGAAAGTATTCGATAGATTATTTTTGAAACTTGATACCTGATCATCATTTTGGGTTTAGGAGCCAGCATGGAACCCCAGAACAGTGTCACAGGATAATACAAACAATATAAGCTCCTTTGAAGCTAAAAAATACTGTTCACCAACCTTGTGTTGGCCCAGTCCTATACACCCTGTACACCGCTGACCTTCCTGTTATCGACAGAGATTATCTGCTCATCGCCACCTATGGAGATGAGACTGCATTTGTAGCTTCGTCAACGGATCATGCTGAAGCCTCCGTCATCCTGCAAGCACAGCTGTCAAGCCTCGAACCATAGCTCCAAGGATGGAATATTGTGGTCAATGAAGCCAGGTCCACACACATAACATAACGAAAAACCTGCCCTCATGTTATCCTAAACGGCACCACGCTGCCAACGGAAAACACAGTGAAGTATCTTGGCCTTACCATAGACAGGAGATTGATGTGATCAACTCACATAAAAAAGGCCCCCTATTACGTCAATAACAGTGTAATACACAATGACCGCATAATCCCATCCGTCACCGAAGAAGTGAAACGAATAAGCCTGAAGCACGCAGACCGACTGGACAACCACTGCAATCACCTCGCAACAAACCTTCTCGACAACAACTTGCATCCCCGACGCCTTAAAAGACACCATCCACTCGACCTGCCTTTTAGGCCGCGTAAAGAGTGGTGAGAACGTTTAAGTGAGTGGTGAGAACGTTTAAAAGACCAGTGCCAATACACACAAAAAACCACATGTAAATATCCACACCACACAATTTACTTATTATCGAAGAAATAGATCGTAATTAAAAATAGAAACAAAAAAAATTTCAGTGCTGCAATGGATATATTTACCCATGACATCATTGAAAGTGACGAAGTTTCCTGCTTTTTAGATAATACGAAGCTGATCATGTTCGCAATTTTAAGTCATAGCAGAAATTGAGTCTTTGGTTGAGAATTTTTCTGCGTTGTCAGGGTTTAGGCCATCATCAATTTATGCTGCCTCGAGTTGCCTCTAGTACGTCAGGGGATTCGCATTTGCCGATACCCTTCAAATTCTGGATTATCGCAAATTATTTCATCTTGCACTTTGTACACAATGGGGTCAGTTATCTTTGATTTAACAACTTCGACGGCTAGGTCTTCTTGCTCACCTTTTGTTCGTTCAACTATGCGCAAGGTTGTTAAAAAACATTTTAGTGACTGTTTTGTACCGTCAAATTCACATATTCCCTGTCCAAGGCTAAGGTGATTCCTCCAGTGTCTCAAGTTCACTGTCAGATTCTGTGTTGATTATTGACTTTGATTCATTCAATTCTTCAAGTTGACTTGCATTAAACTCGTCATGAAGTTTTAAATCATCGTAAATGTTTATCTCTGTGATGCCAATATTTTTCAATCTTGTATTTAGGGATTGTAAGAGTTTTTGACACTGCTTGCCGTATTCTGTTGTCAGTATATCGTTATATTTGTTAACAATATCAACAGTATTGTTGTATTGGGTTATTAACGTATTAATATGGAATATTAACGTATCTGCTTCGATTGTTGTATCTATGTTAATACATTTATATGACTTTTCAATTTTGTCTTTAGAGGTATTTATTTTATTAGCTTATATACTCCATTCCAAATTATGAGTGAAACGGTGCAGACGGACCTCAATAATTGTTGCTAACTCTAGTATTGGATGAACGTATGGTGAAGCTTGTAAGACAACACCTTTTTCTATTCTATTACAATGTATCAAAGGGGATATTGGATTCTCAAACTTGTCATTATATTCGTTCTCAAAATCATTTATTGAGATGAATTCTTTATGTTGATGCCAGTTCAATGCTAATCTGAACGTAGGATTGACTGAGCCTCACTCAGTGAGAGAGAGTCACTCAGTGAGAGAGACTCACTCAATGAGAGAGACTCACTCTCACATAGGATCCAAATTACGCTTAGTACTCTTCCCACGATCTCATCTCAACCTCAACAGCTTCGGCATAAGAAAATGCAAAATCACTTCAAATGTACAGTTCATTATATGCAGCCGAAAGTTTCTAACTACTACCAAATAATCATACTGATTTTTAACAACACCTGAAGATCTGAACACCATATTTTTCCGCCATACTTTTTTTCCACAAAAAAAAAGTGATTGGCAATTTTCCGTATATTGTTTATATATTATTTTTCCGTTTAAAAGCAGCCTAGAACAAATTTTTGGCAATTATTTCCAACCACAATATAAATCGTGGCAATTATTTCCAACCACAATAGAAATCGTGGTTAAGATTTGTATTGTATGTACATAAGTACACACTTATATTCCTATCTGCCTTTAATATCCATCAAACAAGAAAGGGGAGAATTCATTTAGTTTCCGCCTTCAATATAATTCCTATTTAATATTGTTAATTAACCACTCAGTCCGATATACAATCAAACACTGAGTTCAAAGGCACTTATTGTATGTACATACATACATATATGTAAATATAATAATATAATTATCCATATACAAGTAAAGAAATGTGTGCTAGTCCAGCGATGTGGCAGTTGCTCCGTCACTCGGTCCAGCGGCGATGGGTAACTTCCGTTATACAGATACGTCTTCTTATGATGATTATGTTGGAGAGCTTGCCTTCGCTCTCTTTGCTGATTACTGACCTTGTGACTCAGTAATGTAATTGTAATACAAAACAAATGTTATTTCGTCAGCGTGCCAGAGTAATGCAAGTCAACGTCAAATACATAACTGAAGACTGCAGTATAAAATTTAATTGAAGTTAAACCTAAAGCTAGACCCATAAACTACAAAGCTACAAAGCTACAGCCGGCAAGCCGAATCAGCATAAACGATAACGCAGACACTTGCAGCATAGTCAAGTATCAGGTTACCGCTGCTGACCATTGCGGTCAGACCGCTGAACTCATGCGTCAGCGGAATATGTTTGGAGCAAATGGGTAAAGATAATTGTTGTGCAAGTTTCTTATACAAAGTTATTCATGTGCAATTATTATTTGTTAACTTCTCCCCTCTCAAGTTTATGACCCTCCTCGGTTATTGTATAGCTGTTAATGACCCGTTGTACTTCCCGCGAAGCTTGTCTTCTCTTTACAATTTGCCATGTGGTGGCAAGGCCGCTTAGGATGACACTGAGAGCAACGCCGCCAATAATCCACTTATCGTTGCATTCGGGTAAGGTGACATCTTCTAGCTGTAGTGTGACATGTTGATGTGATACCGGAAAGATGGTGATTCTGGTACAGATGAATTTAATTCTAGGGTAGGCTATGAGTATATGAATTATATTTTCGGACTGTAGGATTTTGATTTTCGATGCTTCAGTTAGGCTAACTATAGGGATTTCTGTGGGGTGTTCCTTTAAAATTGTCTCCAAATCTTCATTATCAAAAATAGTGCGATTTATTATATCAGATTTAGCTAAGGTAATTGTGAGTATTAATTTTGAAATTTGGTTTATTAACATTCTATTTCTCGCTAATAATGTTTCAAATAAATGCGGTGTGTCAACTAACTCATTCTTTTTTGCTTTAATTATTTATCGTGTCTGTCAGTTTATTAATTTGCTTTTGGGTATCTGAGTTAATCACTATTTGCCTATTGTTTGCATCAATTACCCTTGATACGGACCACTTCACTTTTTCAAAATCAACCGCATCTGGCATGCCAGCTATTACCTTGAGTGCTGAGCCTAGGAAGTCTAGGCTTCTTGCCATTCTATGGTGCACTTTTACTACGGACAACAACCTTCTAATGTGATCTATATCCACATCTAACAACTTTCGCATATGCGATTGTGGAAATAACTTAGCCAATTTTTCGGTCTCATCGGTCATACCAGCAAACTCTGTCAAGTTGATCGAATGCCTTAAATAGTCTCTTTGCTCCCATACCAATTCCTTCCCGTCTATCACCGGAATGTAGTTGAAGTGGGAGTAGTCGACAATCCGATAGTATACTACTCCTAACAATAGAAAGACTGCAAGTTTAATCCTGTAAAAGATAAGAAAATAGGGAATAAATCGTTGGGAATCGTTGTGCGCTTAAATGTCAATCTTAGCCTGTGCGATTTTCTCGTGTGTAAGTAAAAGCTACTTAAGGTTGTCCTTATGGACCACCCTCCCTTTAATGAGAACAGACGTTCCCAGGTCTGCTTGAATCGTTTCCTCTGTGCAAAGTGGTGTTAACTTATTTCCTAACCTTTTAATGTTTTTTGCGAATACTTTTTCGCCTACTTCAAAAACTCTATTTTGCCTGCTTGGGTTAGATCTTTCAATATTATCGTGTTGTGCTTTTCCGATTTTATTTTTGAGGGTGTGCCTGAGTTCGCTAGAAGCTGCGTGAATTACATCGATCGGGGTTTGGTCTGTCACCGAATGTATGGATCGATTGTAGGCTATTTTTGCCGTCAAAATTAACTCGACTGTGTCATCAGACATTTTTTCAAATTTAAAAGATCTAGCTATATCCGCAAGAGTGCCACGAAAGCGTTCTACTTGTCCATTTGAACAACTGTGAAGAGGTGGTGCATTCACAATGTCTATGTCATATCCGTTTTTTAAAAGTGATCTATTTGTCTCCGAATTGAAAGCGGCTTCATTGTCGCAATAAATCGTAAATCGACGCAAGTAAGGAACGATTTTTTGTCCGTTGAAAAAATATCAATGAGGAGCATTTCTCCAGCATATGATGGAATTGGTATCACCCCAAGTATCTGTTTCCTTGGGTGCCTGTCGTGTTTTGCTTTAGTGCATGTCTTGCAATTTATTACACCTCATTAGCTTACTTTGCCATTTTCGGAAAATAATAATCACGAAGGATTTGTTTCATATTTTCCTGAGCCTGCCTGTGCGCGCGATTGTGTTCAGAAATGTCAACAACAACTTTCTTGCAATGCCAGAACTTAGTTGCCGGAAAACTTAACACCAAATCATGTTGTATACTAGCTAACGTTGGCAGATCACAGTTGCTCGCGTTTACTGAGTTTGTATTAATGATTGGTTTGATTACTTCAAATAAAGAGTTTTTATCTGTGAAATGTATTAGGTGGCGTATTTTTTTGCCAAAAAGTATGACGGGAATTTGGCTTCTTCGAGAACGAACTGGTTCTTGAAACAATTTAATTTAATTAACAATTGATTCTGTCGAATCAATCGTGTAGGTTAATGATATTTCGCTGTGAATCGTCGCAGCGTCTGACTGCACTTCATTTTCAAAACTGTTTACATTGTGCCGGGACAGGGCATCTGCCACGAAATTTTCTTTGCTGTGTTTGTAGAACACTTTTGCATTGTGTTCATCAATGTTTGATTTCCATCTTTTGATTTTCGCATTTGTGTTCCTGTCGATGCTAAAGCAGATGCTAAGTCCCTCGGCTGACCCGGAAAACAATGGCTTTGAGTGATTTCTTAAGACCTGAAATAAAGGCGTGAAGCGCGTCAGCCTTGCACTGTTTCATATGTCATTATGATCTTGTTTGCGACCAGGGTTAGTTTTCTCTCAACTTCGTCGTAATATTCCATTAGGGGCAAGTCACCTTGCCTAACCATTTCGAGGCCTTGCCTCAGAAGTCGTAGTGAGGTTTTGTCAGCGTAAGAGCAATCTGGCTATCTGGCTATGATTGCATCAAAGTTCAGGACAGTATTGTCTGATACTAATACCGCTCTGGCTGCTCCACAAATTTTGTTCCTAATGATTGTTACCGCTTGGTAATGCGTGCAGCTACCGTCAAAAGGTTTGAATAATTTGTATGCATCAACGGCTGATTGCCTCAATGTTACGTACTCTTCTGGCCGACCACTAAATTCTGGGATTGTTTTTATTATGTCCAGTGAAATATTACAATCGATCTGTGAGTTCACAGAAATTCTATTATAGGGCTAAACTTGTACTATTAATGCTTGTATCTGGTTTGCGTCCATGGTGAGGTTCGTTTGGTTCTGTACCTGGCTAAGGTTCGGTTGGTTCTGTATTTGGCTAAAGTAGATTTGGTTGTGCACCTGGCTAATATGAGACCCTAGGTTTGGGACTTGGCTATTGTTGTCTTCTGTGTCCAGTCAATATCACTGTCGCACTCGGTTTTTATATTATTTAATGCGTCTAACCAACTCATATGCTCATGTGCATAAAACAAATTCTTAGAATGAGAATGTTTTAATTGTATTTTTAATCATAAGTGAAATATGAATTTTAGCCTCTATTGAACTTCTTTATGTGTTTATAAGAAATACCTAATTTAGTTGAGCCACATGAATACGATACACAGCATAGATTTTGTAGAGATAATACAATTACTTGTGGGACTTTATCTTTTTCTATTAAATAACTCAAGACATTCACAATTAAACTTGCTGTTGTCAGCAGTTTATTTTTAATTTTGGTGTGTGTGATTTTGAGAGGAAATTTTAAACGAACTTACATAGTGTGGAAAGTATAGTAAATCTAGCTCTAACTAAGGCGGGGATCCGTGTATCTTAGGCGCCAGTAAAGTAATATGTGCTGGTCCAGCGATGTGGCAGTTGGTCCGTCACTCGGTCCAGCGGTGGTTGCGCAACTTCCGGTATACGGATACGCTTTCTTATGATGATTATGTTGGAGAGCTTGACTTCGCTCTCTTTGCTGATTACTGGCACACAACAACAACTACACAACAAATGTTATTTCGGCAGCGTGCCGGAGTAATGCAAGTTTATTCTTAAACGTCAAATACAGAACTGAAGACAGCAGTATAAAATTGAATTGAAGTTAAACTTAAAGCTAGACCCAATACAAAGCTACAAAGCTACAGCCGGCAAGCCGACTCAGCATAAACGATAACGCAGACACTTGCAGCATAGTCAAGTATCAGGTTACCATTGCGGTCAGACCGCTGAACTCATGCGTCAGCGGAATATGTTTGGAGCAAATGGGTAAAGATAAGTGTTGTGCAAGTTTCTTATACAAAGTGATTCATGTGCAATTCTTATGTGTTAACCTACATACATTTTAAAATATATCCACAACTCTAATATAATTTTCCAAATATATTTTTTAAATAAAAAGACACACTACATTTAACACATTGTAATATTTAATAAAAATAAATACAAACTCCAGTTCAGTTTCTCAACTTATGATTTATTGCATATTGAAACCGAATATATTTTATATAACCACATAGTACACACATCCGATAAATAAAAGCACAAAATCATATGTACTATGCGTATCTACATATAATATTTTTAAGTGCACAGTATACAATAGAAGAAATATCACAGCACAAATTACAATTATAACACATTGTAATTACAACTGGCGTATGTGCGTACACACACACATATGTAACAAGTAAGAGGTTCTAGTCGGGAGCTCCCGACTAGGGGATACCCTGAAGCCTCTTCTTCCAACACCAAATGCAGCTCGCGCTACGCGCTCGTTTGATTTAGAAGTAATAAAAAAAATGAAAATAAAAATAAAAAAATTGTTCCCTTGGCAGGCTCTCAACTAACCGCCCCACTTACCGCTGCCTCTTCTCAAGGGCCACACCAATAATTGAGCTTTAATGAGAAAAAAAAACCAATTAAAATAGCAGCACAGACAACAATACATTCGCAATTACAATGCTGTTGATAGAATTCAAAGCAAGCACGCATGAATGTGTGTGTACATGTATACAGAAATTCTAGGATTTTGCGCATCAGCTATGCTGCTAACACGTACTGCTAACACGTGCGCACATAACTTTTGTGTTTCTTAACCGATCTTAATGAAATTTTCGACAGTACATCTTATTGTAGAATAGAATAAAGAATATTTGTGTATTCTCAAAAATTCAATTGCATATAAATTGTGGCTTAAATTGGCGAGCAATACAAGTTGGATAATTAACATGACTTATAGCTTTGGGGGATAGCGGGGAGAAGCTACATGTCAAGTTTGGTGACTCTAGCTCATATTATTTGCCGAAATTGCTCAAAAACAGGATTTTAATATCGATTTTTATCGATTACTTGAAAACGGGGCAAGTTATCGAATATCGGAAACAAACACGATCTTTGCGGGCATTATGAGGACATACAGCTAAAATTTTAAGTCTCTAGCTCTTATAGGTTCTGATATCCTTGCGTTTATACATACGGACGGACAGACGGAGGGACAGACTTACAGACAGACAGAAGGACATGGCTAGATCAACTCGGCTTTTGATGCTGATCAAGAATATATATACTTTATGGGGTCGGAGATGCTTCCTTCTGCCTGTTACATACATTTGCACAAATACAATATACCCTATTTACCCATTTTTAATGGGTTCAGGGTTTAAAAATAAACAGCTGCCGATCCCTACTCCAATTACACGTTTGTATGCAATTGTACACAGTCCCATACAATTACTCTTGTTCCGAGACGCACCAATAAAAATACAACAATCATAATTAAAAGATTAATAATACTACTTATTTATTATAAGTGAACAAAAACATTACACATTAGCTTCGAAGTTCCACATTTGTCAGCGGTGTGTACTCAGCCACAATAGTGGGTATTTTATGATTACCACAAAAAAGTAAAAATAAACCATCCGTTACCAAATTCAAAGAATACGTAATATAATAATAATATTATCGGAAACGATCCCCGAAATTTTTTCTTAATATTTCAACCTCTACTACTAGGTGCAAGCACCCCCGCTTTTTTTTTACCCAATCGCTTCCGCCTAATATGCCAACTGGCAAAGGGTTTCCTCCCCCAAAACACAAATTAGAAGTTCTGTCCGCAAGCACCTCTAGAGCTTATCCGTCTCCAACAGCAGCCCTTAAAGTCAAAAGGGGAATATCGTCCCGGACTAAAAGCGAATCATCCGCGTCCACAGGGGAATTGCCAAGGCACCTCTTAGTTCGAGGCCAAGTGCATGGATAAAAATCCGTCTCCCGCCGTCCAAAGCCAAAAGCGAAGCATACCTGACCACTGCAGTCGGACGCGCTAAGGCAACTGTCAGCACAAGAACTAGTCCGATTTCCACGCGAGCTAACATCAAAAAGGCCCAAAATATGACAGACGCGGCCTTGATCAAGTTTATTGCTGTCACTGATAGGCTTAGTCAGTTCGAGGCAAAAATAAACACTCCTGGAGGCGCTGACCCGTCTCTTTAGGACCCGTCTCTA
>NW_026998516.1:0-1966 GCF_035044405.1 Drosophila montana | reverse complement strand
ATAGCAACAATCGTATAAAAATGTCTTTAATATCAATATCTAACTATAAAAAAAATAGGCGTATAATGCTATTATTCTTGATTTTGCTGCTCGGATTTAGTTCAGCCGAAGATCAGCCACAGTTGGGCTACATCCCTCTGGATGGAGCCTGTGAGCTGTCGGCCCAATGTCAGCGGAATGCCGTCTGCGACATGTCGCTAAAGCGCTGCGTATGCAAGGAACACTTTGAGCAGCACCAGGGCAACTGCCTGGCGCTTCTGGGTGAGTGTCTTCGAAATTAGCATCCTTCCAGCATTCAAACTAATGTCCAACATCCGTGTACAGATTTGAGCTGCAGCAACAATAAGCAATGCCCCGGCACTTCAATTTGCCTGCCACAGGCTATGAAGTGCGCCTGTATTCTGGATTATGTGCCCAATCACATTATGACCACCTGCTTGACGGACACCTTTCCCGAGCCGCTTGTGCCATACGGCGCTGACTGCAGCCGTACGGAGGACTGCCAGTGGAATCAGCTGGATGTGGAGGGCCGGGTGCAAGACTCACGTGCCACATGCGCAGCTTATCCGCTATATAAACCACTCTCGCAACTAGTGCTAATTATTTGCCTCTATTTTATATACCAGCGGGTCTTGGACCTTTTCCGTTGAATGTTTTGGGCTTAAAATTTTAAATATTACCTTTCCACTAAGTACACGCTCGTGGAAAGTTGAAATCTACCCATCTTGATGATCACTTTTTATACCCTTGCAGAGGGTATTTTAATTTTGTCGTGAAATGTGTAACGCATAGAAGGAGACATCTCCGACCCCATAAAGTATATATATTCTTGATCAGTATCAAGAGCCGAGTTGATATAGCCATGTCCGTCTGTCCGTCTGTCTGTTTCTATGCGAACTAGTCTCTCAGTTTTAAAGCTATCTTTATGAAACTTTGCAGAAGTCCCTCTTTCTGTTGCACGCAGTTCATATGTCAAAACCAGCTGGATCGGACCACTATATCATATAGCTGCCATAGGAACGATCGGTCGAAAAGTAGGTTCTTGTATGAAAAACTTTTTTGTTTATGAAGTTATCTTTACTAAACTTGGTATTTATTAGTTTTACTACGTTCCCCATATATATGCAAAATCCTATTAAGATCGGACAACTATATCATATAGCTGCCATAGGAACGATCGGTCGAAAATTAAGTTTTTGTATGGAAAATGTTTATGTTTTGCAAGATGTCTTGACCAAACTCGGCATTTATTAGTTTTACTATGCTCCCTGCACTTATGCAAAATCTTATTCACATCGGGCTACTATATCATATAGCTGCCATAGGAACGATCGGTCGAAAATTAAGTTTTTATATGGAAAATTTTTATGTTTTTCAAGATATCTTGACCAAACTCGGTACTTATTAGTTTTACTAAGCTCCCCATATATATGCAAAATTCTATTAAGATCGGGCAACTATATCATATAGCTGCCATAGGAACGATCGGTCGAAAATTAAGTTTTTGTATGGAAAATTTTTATGTTTTTCAAGATATCTTGACCAAACTCGGTATTTATTAGTTTTACTACGCTCCCCATATATATGCAAAATCCTATTAAGATCGGGCAACTATATCATATAGCTGCCATAGGAAAGATCGGTCGAAAATTAAGTTTTTGTATGGAAAATTTTTATGTGTTTCAAGATATCTTGACCAAACTCGGTGTCTATTAGTTTTACTACGGTCCCCATATATATGCAAAATCCTATTAAGATCGGACAACTATATCATTTTGCTGCCATAGGAACGATCGGTCGAAAATTATGCTGTTGTATGGAATTTTTTTTGTTTTTCAAGATATCTTGACCAAACTCGGCATTAACTATTTTCCCTGTGCTTCTTAGATACGGGCAAAGCACTATGAGCATTTTGAAAAGGTTGGGTCTGCAAGGGTATTAAATCTTCGGTGTGCCGAAGATAGCA
>NW_026998515.1:0-3038 GCF_035044405.1 Drosophila montana | reverse complement strand
CAGTACAGGACTTCGTATTCGTCAGCGATGTCGATGGGTCGCCACATAACCAGAGCGCAGCTTTTCCATCCTGATCCTCGGTCCATATTCTCGGGCAGTTGGTTTCTCGGTGGTGAGGTTCGCTGATAATGGCAATATCAATGCGCATCCCCCTAACAGTCTGCTCCAAGATGGCTTGAGCAGCTATGCAGTGGTTAAGGTTTATTTGAAGTAACCTTAACATTTAATTTTGCGTACTGCCTCGCGATACGCCGGACATTTAAAGCTTCCCGTAGCGTGGTCCGTTGATTTTTCTCCTTTCCGTGTGCAAAGGCTACATTTTGGTGGCTTGGAGCAGCTGTTTGCTTCGTGGCCTGTATCCCCGCATCTGAAGCATGCGCCTTTCATATCGTCCCCGCTGGTGCAGTTCGCTGCAATGTGCCCAAAACCCTGGCATTTAAAGCATCGCTTTGGTTGGTCTATTGCACGAATACGGCAGACAACCCATCCGATCCTCGATCCTGGCGCTGGGAGAGTAACTGTGGCCCTTTTCTGGCCGCCAAATGCTGAATGCTGCGATTTGATCGCTTCAATCGACAAGGAGTCGTCTTGTAAGGCACTTTTAATCGCTTCGAGCACTTCCTCCTTAGTCGCCAGCTCATCCAGGTCCTTGATCTCCACCTGGGACGTTTCGGTCAGCGTTCTTACTACCGCCCGGTCACCCAAGGCCTTTCCCACAGCTTCTTGCAGCTCATTTGCGGAGTGCTCCGGCTTCCTATTGAGGCGCAGCAGAAGATCGCCCTTCGCGGTCTTGCGAATGCCCTGCACATCGCCACTTAGGTGCTTGAGGGCCGAGTCGCTCTTCACGAGCCTGAGCATATCGGCATATGTGCAGTCACCCACTCCGTGGACTGTAATGGCGTCGGCTCTGGGACGCTTCTGCGTTCGCTTACGTCCGTTCACTGCTGTGCTCTGTGTTGCCATTATGGCCAGCTAAGTTCGAATTTGCAGGGGCTGTCTTTTGTTGCGTGAGCACCGCCTGCTTCGCTGGGTTTTGGCCCTGGCGTTTAGCCTTCTTGGAGGGAGTTCTGTGCTGCTCTGGCATGCCATCCCTCGGACGTTTGGGCGTGCTTGCCTCTTTTTGGCCACCGAGCTTCGTTGGACGCGTCCTTAACACGTTCGGCTCCGCACGTCTGGCTAATGACGGCGTCGTTTGCGCCTCGTCGCACTACGTTTCCGGCGCACAGAGCTTGAGCGCCACCTTCCGCAGGCTTTCTACTCTCGCGAGTTCCTCTCGCATCAGCCCGTTAATGTGGCGTTGTCCGTTGAACAGCGCCGTTAAGCCGTTTAGAACTAATCCCATCTTCTCGATCGTGCCTCTTAGCGTTCTTGGCAGCTCCTCACTCGCTTTTGCCGGCGACGACGCAGCCACTCTTTGCTGCATTGGCGTGACCGCCTGGTGTGGCGGTGATCGCTGTAGCGCAGAGCGGCGCGCAAAGGCATGCAGCTCATCCTCCAAATTTCTATATGGGCTCTACAGGAAAGTCCCTCGGTGGCCAAAGGTTTCCCTCAGGCTATTGGCCGCTGGGAGTTATACCGCTCCGACGCGGTCACCAGAGCCCCGTTTTTATGGGCACCACCGCGGCGGGTGGGTTGGAAATTGGTCTGTTCCGCGACCTTTTGCTCCTTTTTTTCCCTGGAGCCTGTAGTGAGCACCGATATCGGCTTCTTTGCCTGTTCTTTCTCCAAAGCTTACCTGCTTAGCAAGAACAGCGTAAGCCCGAAAGTATGCTGTACTTTCTGCCAGTTACAGCTTATCTCCTGGTTGATGTCTCCGCTACGCAGTTTGGCAGCTGGCTCTATAGTGCAAATCAGCTGGTATTGAACTGCGCTAGCCAACACTACTAACAGCTGTTAGAGTGAATGCAACCAACTGCACAAATAGCTTTGCGAGATGGCTTATACACTTGAGTGGTAAAACTCACAAAAGCGCACAAACACGCCAAGTAGACGCCTCCACTCCCCTCGCCTGGATCGTGGAACTGTAGACGCCACCCCAGGAATGGTCTGCACTGGCTTCGCAGTGAGTACCACCACGCACCTTTTGGTGTCTTAGGCCTGTCTCGGTTCCCTGCAAACGTGCACTAACTTCACTTTAATTTCAAAGGTTTATTTGTTTATTTTCACGGAGCAGTTACAAAACGCGTCCGCACTCTAGGAAAACAATCTCTTCCCAGCCTCTGTGTGTGTGTGTATGTATGTATGTTGTTTTTTTTTTTTTTTTTTTTGTATAGGAGGGAAAAGCATTAAAAGCCGAGAAGTGTGGGACTTGCACCCACTAAAAACCCACCTACTCTCCGTATCCCTCTCATGGCACCACCGATGGGTATCACTTCACGAGGGGGAGATGGCATGAAAACCTCAGCTAAATTCTCATCTATGATTGACGATTGCGCTGTCGTTCAGCGCGACGCAAGGATTTGATTATCACTGCCGCTGTGGTGCTAATAGCAATCCAATTGTTTTGCGAGCTTAGTGGGATATCTAGTTGACTATAAAAGGTCTCCCAATAATTTGACTAAGCTCTTCCTGTTCAGCAGAGAATCTTGGACAGACGATAAAGACATGTTCTGCGTCTTCTGTGGCACGCGCACAGTGTGTGCAGAACGGGTCCGTCTCGTGTTTAAACCTATATAGATAGGATTTAAAGCACCCGTGTCCCGTCAGTAATTGAGTCAGGTAGAAGTCGGTCTGACCGTGCTTCCTACTCACCCAAGGCCGTATGTCCGGGATCAGTTTGGGGGCTGTTGCTCCTCGTCTCCATTGCCAGGAGATCTAGTGGGATCATTCCGGCCAGTACTAGTGCTGCATCCTCGGAGACAGTACGGTAAGAGCTGAGACATAGTAGCGCGCACCTGCGGTATGCAGCCTTGCTGCTTCGGCCGTACGCTGGTATCCTCAGTGCCGGCGCCCAGACTTTTGCGGCATACAGTATGATCGACCTGACCCAAAGTGTGTGTGTGTGTGTGTGTGTGTGTGTGTGTGTGTGTGTTTTTTTT
>NW_026998514.1:0-18995 GCF_035044405.1 Drosophila montana | reverse complement strand
TAAAAAGCGAGCGATACAACTTGAAAGTACCCCTAAGCACTCGAAAGGAAAGAAACTTTTGAGAAAATAATTGAGGAATCCCATTCGTTGAATTTAAAGGTGACATAGATAGGGTTCAAATTTGACACGCGACTGGGTTATGATATAATGTATATAATAGATACTTGTGCTCTTTTTCGTTGTTGCAAGTAGGAGGATCTGTTGCTTTAAATACAAACCTCGTCTACTAGCACAAATAATTGGAAATTTACGAGGAGATCGATTTGAGCGCTACACCTACTTTCTATCTGTTTGATTCGGCTCCAAAGTGGCTTGTCTAGAAATAGTAGCCGACTTATTCACGAATACTTATTTAATGGCAGTTTCGGGAGTTGCGAGCTTAAATCGAGGAAGGGGCGGACGCAATTCGCGCATTCGCATAAAAAATCGGATGCGAATTTGCAATAATACCGCCAACAGCTCGCATTACGGCATTAACGGCAGCTCTAGACTACTCTAGCCACAGTGGACGCCGTGCTAAATTCCAGAGCCCTGGGAATGCGATTTTTGGAGTTGCGTTTTTACATATCGTTTATAGTTTTTCATTTGATCGAAATTTGGGAACAACTAGTTCGAGTTGGCTGCCAAGTAACAATTATAACCTTATTCTAATAAGTGCCCTACGCAGCAAAGTAAATATAATTGAAACAAAATTAACATCTTTGAATGTTTCTGCACACAAGTAGTGAAAATTAATTAGTTGTAAAATGGCTTGCAACTACACATTGTGTGTAGTTGTGTGGTACACAACAGGAATTTTATGCCGATATTATCGATTGTTGGAAAAGGGGGCAAGTTTCGGTCATCTGAAAAAAACTCGTACTGTGCGGGTATTAGGTGGACATACGTTCACAATTTCGAGTATCTAGCTCTTGTAGGTTTTGAGATTGACTCGTATACAGACGGACATGGCTAGATCTAGTAGGCTGTTGATGCTGATCAAGAATATCTATACTTCATGGGGTCTGAGATGCTTCCTTCTGTCTGTTACATACATTAGTAAAAATCCAATATACTCGTTTTAACCATTTTCAATGGGTTCAGGGTATAACAAGTAAGAGGTTCTTGTCGGGAGCTCCCGACTAAGGGATACCCTGAACCCTCTTACTCCAACACTAAATGCAGCTAGCGCTACGCGCTCGTTTGCTTTAGTAATAATAAAGATAAATTAAAAAAAAAAGTTCCCTTGATGCCTCCTCTACTCAACAGCTTACACACCAGCCAAAAAAAAAAACAAACCTCCTAGGGTTCGAAGTCGCTACATACTGCACCTTTTTCTGTCGCCTCTACTCAATAGCCACACCAATAATTGGGACGCCCTGAGACGAAAACCAATTAAAATAGCAGCACAGAAAGCAATACAATCGCAATTGCAATGCTGTTGATAGAATTCAAAGCAGACGTGCATGAATGTGTGTGTGTACCTGCACACAGAAATTCTTGGAATTTGCGCTTGCTGCTCCTAACACGTGCGCACTTTTGATTCTTAACCGATCTTAATGCAATTTTCGACAGCACATCTTATTATGCCATATAATATTTATATATTCTCAAAAATTCAATTGCTTATAACTTGCGGCTTAAATTGATCGGCAATAAAAGTTGGATTATTAACTTGATTTATGGCTATGCGGTGGTAGCGGGGAGGTGGCGATAGGTACGAAATGAAAGATACTTGATATATATATACTATTCTAGAAGCTACATGTGAAGTTTTTGTGAATCTAGCTCATATTATTTGCCGAAATTGCTCAAAAAATAGGATTTAGATATCGATTTGTATCGATTACTTTAAACGGCGAAAGTTATCGAATATCGGAATCAAATCGATCTGCGCGGGCACTAGGAGGACCTACAGCTACAATTTCAAGTCTCTAGCTCTTATAGGTTCTGATATCCTTGCGTTCATACATACGGACGGACGGACAGACAGACGGACATGGCTAGATCGACTCGGCTATTGACGCTGATCAAGAATATATTTACCTTATGGGGTCGAAGTTGCTTCCTTCTGCCTGTTACATACATTTTCACAAATACATTATACACTTTTTACCCATTTTTAATGGGTTCAGGGTATAAAAATAGAGACACACGCATATGTATATGTGTGCATATGCACCCAGTCATACTTGGTCGTGACACGCTAACGTGTTTTTTAAAACTTTTGTGTTTCTAAATCCGTAGATTCGTAAAATCGGAAAATGGCATATACTGTACTAACAGCATCGTGTCAAATTTTGTGAATTGTGTCTTAAAAGCTAAGCAAAATGCTCAATAAATAAATTTCGAGAACTGTTTGTAAACCCTTGCAAAGGGTATTATAATTTTGTCGCGAAATGCGACAAATGGAGACATATGCGTTGATGGAGACATATCCGACCCCATAAAGTATATATTCTTGATCATGTCTGTCCTTCTGTCTGTTTCGGTGCGAACTAGTCTCTCAGTTTTAAAGCTATCTTAATGAAACTTCGCAGAAGTGCCTCTTTCTGTTGCACGCAGTACATATGGCAGAGGCAGCTGGATCGGACCACTATATCATATAGCTGCCATAGGAACGATCGGTCGAAAAGTAGGTTCTTGTATGAAAAACATTTTTGTTTATCAAGATATCTCGACCAAACTCGGCAGTTATTAGTTTATCTATGCCCCTCATATATATGCATATAAATCCTATCAACATCGAACCACTTTATCATATAGCTGCCATAGGAACGATCGGTCGAAAATTAAGATGTATGGAACGTTTTTTTTTCCTCCATATTTCCCTCCATTCATCATACCCTTACAGAGGGTATCATAATTTTGTCGTGAAATTTGTAACGCATAGAAGGATACATCTCCGACCCCATAAAGTATATATAAGTTAACACATAAGAACTGCACTTCATATTTATGTCATAAGAACACACTTTTGTTTATAAAAACGCAAGAATGTGGCAGTGCACTTTGCTAACATTGCGACGTTCTGCTGACGCATGAGTTCAGTGCCCGGCCACTGCGGCCAGCAACGGTAACCTAACACTTGCCTATGTCGCAAGCGACTGTGTTGGCGTATGCTGATTCGGCTTGCCGGATATAGCAGCTGAGACTTATGCGCCCAGCCTTTGGGTTCAAATTCAATTCAATGCTTCAAGTTTTAAGTCAGGTTTAGTTTGTATCTAACTTTCAATAAATATACTTGCTCCGGCTTTGCCGTTATAGCATACGTTCTTATTATTGATACAAGGCCAGCGATTAGAGAGCGAAGTAAAGCTCCCAACATAATCAACGTAAGAAGACTTGTTACAATCTCCTCGCATATTGACTGCGAGATACCCTGGACAGCGGCCGACTGCGTTGGACCACATACAAGTTAACACGCATTGTTAGGCATCCTTCAACAGCGCAGGACGGCAACTTCTTAATTGGCGCTCAACCAACGAGAATCTGCACCCTTAGAAAGGATTAAAAAGCGGTCCATATCAATTAGTGCATTTCGTGGCAACATGAAAATTTCGTTGTAAAATAATAGCGCATATGAGCTGGTGAAGCGATTAAAAATATTAAAGCAGAGTGCGACAGTGAAACAGAGTGGGATCCTGAGGAAAGCGACTATCAAGTGAACATTGAAGTTAGTGATAGCCCCACACAAAGCGAAATGAATGTAAATCAAGCACAAGAGCTAGTGCAGAACACTGTCAGGCAAGCATTGGCGCAGCAGGAACAGAGTGAGCTTAGAAATCAGATGCGATATTCCTCTCGATATAATCAAATCAGTTCTCGAGTTTAGTGGGGGATCTGACGAATATGTAGCATGGAGACAATCGGCCGTAGACGCGTACGAGTTGTTCAAGCCATTTAATGGCAGGTGCACGCATTACCAAGCGGTAACGATCATCAGAAATAAAATCAGGGGCGCAGCTAGGGCAGTGCTAGGGTCTCACAATACAGTCCTTATTTTCGACGCAATCATAGCTAGGTTAGATTGCTTATATGCAGATAAATCTTCGCTACGCCTTTTGCGCCAAAACCTCGAAATGGTTGGACAACGTGAATTAAGCTTCGTGGAATATTATGATAAGGTCGAAAGGAATTTGACCCTAGTTAAAAACAAAATTGTAATGTCTCACGAGGCGGAGCAGGCTACATTGCTCAATTGTGAAGTCAGAGTAGATGCACTCCACGCCTTTATTTCTGGACTGAAAAAGTCCCTTAACGAAATTGTTCTTCCGGCACAGCGGAAAGACTTAGCATCTGCATTGGCACTAGCCAGGGAAGCAGAATCGAGCATAGAGACCAGTATGTTTTCGGCATCCTACGCCAAAGCCATTGCAGAGAGAGAAGATAATAAAAATCGACCGCAAGCGAAACAAGGCAAAAACAATAGAGATGATCGTGGCGGTGAGAGAAACCCTCATTTCGTCAAAAGGCAGTAGGGCAATAACAGCCACCAAGATTATAACAAACAAGTAATAGGTTCTAGTCGGGAGCTCCCGACTAGGGGATACCCTGAACCCTCTTCTTCCAACAACAAATACAGCTCGAGCTACGCGCTCGTTTGCTTTAGTAGTAATAAGGAAAAATTAAAATACAAATAAAATGTTTCCCTTGGCAGGGTTCGAACTCGCAACTAACCGCACCACCTGCCGCCGCCTCCAATCAAGAGCCACACCAATAATTGAGTTTTAATGAGAAAAAAACCCATTAAAATAGAAGCACAGAAAACAATACAATTGCAGTACTGTTGATAGAATTCAAAGCAGACGCGCATGAATGTGTGTGTGTACATGTATATAGAAATTCTTGGAATTTGCGCTAGCTGCTGCTAGCACGTGCGCACATAACCTTTGTGTTTCTTAACCAATCTTAATGAAATTTTCGACAGTACATCTTATTGTAGAATAGAATATAGAATATTTGTGAATTCTCAAAAAGTCAATTGCATATAAATTGTTGCTTAAATTGATGGGCAATACAAGTTGGACAATTAACTGGGTTTATAGCTTTGTGGTGGTAGCGGGGAGGTGGCGAATGGTATAAAATGAAAGATACTTTATGAATACATATATACTATTCTTGAAGCTAAATCTCTAGTTTGGTGACTCTAGCTTTTTTTATATACAAACAAATTAAAAAATAAAATTTTTGGATATCGATTTTTATCGATTACTTGGAAACGGGCAAGTTATCGAATATCGGAAACAAACTCGATCTGCGCGGGGACTAGGAGGACCTACAGCTAAAATTTCAAGTCTCTAACTCTTATAGGTTCTGAGATTCTAGCGTTCATACATACGGACCGACTGATGATAATGATGCTGATCAAGAATATATATACTTTATAGGGTGGCAGATGCTTCCTTCTGCCTGTTACATACATTTGCACAAATACATTATACTCTTTTTACCCATTTTCGATGGGTTCAGGGTACAAAAACAAATCCGAGCAGTTGCAGTATCATTACTGTGACAGTGTAAACTTCACAGATGTGGATTACATAATAGTGCCTACATCCGTCAAAAAGGAATTCAGAAGCATGATTTTGAAAAGACTAAAAGTGTTTTCGACCCCAAATGAGGCGTTGCCATTCAATACCTCAGTGATTGCTAGAATCCGCACAACGAGTCAATCTGCACTTAATTGTACCCAACCCAATGAGAGTTTCAGATTTCGTAAATAACGAAATCAAGCAGTTACTTAAAGATGGCATCATTAGACCATCAAAGTCCCCATACAACAGCCCAGCATGGGTTGTTGACAAAAAAGCCCTTGACAGCAATGGCAGCAAAAACAAAAAACGATTAGTGATCGACTTTAGGAAGCTAATCGAGCGAACTATAGCCGATCGATATCCAATGCCGAATATTCCAATGATTCTAGCGTATCTAGGAAAATCAAGACCGTGAGAAAACGTTATTCGCAGTGAACGGCGGGAAATATGAGTTTTGCCGTCTGCCTTTTGGCTTGAAAAACGCAGGAAGCATGTTTCAAAGAGCCATCGATGACATCCTGAGGAAACACATAGGAAAAATATGTTACGCTCATGTGGATGACGTAATAATCTTTTCTAAAAACGAAACTGACTATGTGCAACATATTGACACAATCTTAAAATGCTTGGCCGATGCCAACATGAGAGTAGCACAAGAGAAAACCAAGTTCTTTAAAGGGAGCGTCGAATTCTTATTATTTTTGGTGACCCAAAACGGGGCAAAGACTGACCCTGAAAAAGTCATAGCGATACAAGAGTATACTGAGCCGAAAAAATCTGCGATAATTTCTGGGGTTAGCTAGTTACTACAGGGGGTTTATTAAGGACTTCGCAGCAATAGCAACGCCTCTAACCAATATTCTCAAAGGAGAAAATGGCTCGGTGAGCAAACATATGGCCAAAAAGGTCACGATTGAATTTGACGAAATTCAACGTAATGCCTTCGAAAGCCTGAGGAATATTCTGGCATTAGAAGATGGCATGCATCTTCATAAGCTACCCAGACTTCAAGCAACCCTTTGACCTAACTACTGACGCCTCAATGGATGGTATCGGTGCAGTCCTATCCCAAGGGAGCAGACCTATTTCCATGATTTCACGCACGCTAAAGCAAAGCGAGACACACTACGCCACGAATGAGCGAGAATTGCTAGCTATTGTCTGGGCTCTAGGTAAACTGCAAAATTACCTCTATGGGACAAGAGAAATAAATATTTTCACTGATCATCAGCCCCTTACTTTTGCTGTCTCAGATAGAAACACGAATGCCAAAATCAAACGATGTTCTACAAACCAGGCAAAGAAAATTACTTGGCGGATGCCTTGTCTCGTCAAAATGTAAACGCCTTACAAATCGATATACAGTCAGCAACGATTCATAGCGAAATGTCATTGACCTACACGATCGAAACGACTGAATTTACCAGCACTAGCCAGTATACAACATGATTTGGTGCTAAATTTTCCGGCAAAACAAATTCGGGTACTGCACAAATATCGTAGTCGACATTACAGATAAAAATTAAAAAATCGAAATAACCGCGCGGACAGAGCCGCCCAGGAAATTACTAATTATTATTATTATAATTATTCATTCAGCTGTTGAATTTATTCCCACAGACCAAGACAATTTATTGCAATAACGAAGCTTCTTTTAACAGGGTGCGGTAAAAAAACGGGTACGACGTCGACATTTGAACGCGCTACACAGTTGCTCAAATGGCCAGGTCGAACGTTTTCACAGCACACTCGCAGACATAGCCCGAGCATTTAGCCTAAAAAAGTGCCTGACGATACAGTCGAATTGATACTAAGGGCAACAATCGCGTACAACCGATCCATACATTCGGTCACAGTCCAGACACCATCGACATAATACACGCAGCGTCTAACGAACTTTGGCAGGCCATTAAAAATAAAATTGCAAAGGCCCAGCACGATAGCTATAAAAGATCCAACCCGAATAGACAAAACAGGGTATTTGAGGTAGGCAAAAAAGTTTTCGTAAAAAATAACAGAAGGTTAGGAAAAAAGTTAACACCGCTTTGCACAGAAGAAACAATTTAAGTAGACCTGGGAACGTCTGTTCTTATTAGAGGGAGGGTGGTCCATAAAGACAACCTTAAATGATTGTTGATCTCAGGTAAAAATCACACAAGCTAAAATAGCATTTTAAGAGTTAAAGCGCACAACAACTTCCATTCTTTGCTTCTTTTCTTTTACAGGAATGGACTTGCAATCCTACTAGTGTTAGGAGTAATACATGGTCGGATTATCAACTACTCCCACTCCAACTATATCCCGGTAATCGATGGAAAGGTACTGTTATGGGAGCAACGTGATTTTCTGAAGCACTCAAGCAATTTAACAGACCTCGCTAGCATAGCAGATGAAACAGTAAAATTAACCAAATTATTCCCTCAGTCGCTCATGCGAAAACTGCTAGACGTGGATACAGAGCATATCAGAAATCTATTGTCCGCAGTAAAATGCACCACAGAATGGCAAGAAGTTAAGACTTCGTGAGCACTCAAGGTAATAGCAGGCACGCCAGACGCCTCTGATTTCGAAATAGTAAGGTGGTCCGAGTCAAATTTAATTAATGCGAACAATAGGCAGGTAGTCATTAATACACAACCACAGACATAAATTAATAAACTCACCGGCACGGTGAACGAAATAATTAAAGCAAGAAGAAATGAATTGGTTGACACACCGCATTTGTATGAAACACTATTAGCCAGAAATAGAATACTAATAAATCAAACATCAAACTTGATATATAAAACTGTTTGTCCTGACTGACTGACTGACTGACTGACTGACTGATTGGTGATCAACGCACAGCCCAAACCGTAAGAGCTAGGAAGCTAAAATTTTCACTGTAGTTACCTTATGTGATTTAGGTGCACGTTAAGACGGGGTTTCGGGAAATTCCACCCGCAAGTGTGGAAAAATCGCGAAAAACGTGTGTATGAAACTTTTTTGTTTACCATCCGATCGGCCTCAAACTTATTTTCGAAGATCTTTGTTCAAATTCATTTGAGGCGTGTTTCACACTTTTAGGAAAATCCATTCCTCCTTGATGGAAATGGAGGTCAAAGATTTGGTGGGTGACGTTTCGCGCTCAAATTCGTTTCCAAAGATCTATAAGAAAAATCATTGGACGTGTTTCACACTTTTCGCAGAATTCAAACTTCTTCGAGGGGAATGCGATTGAAAGATCTTTTGGGCGAAATTTTAAGTTGTGTCTTAATTGCTTCAAACTTTTTTTCAAAGCTCTACATAAGAACTTAATAAATACGCATTTCAGCGATTTGGGAAATTTCACCCGCAACAGTGGTAAATTGGCGGAAAACTGTTGTATGAAAGTTTTTTGTTAACGATCCGATCGGCCGCAAACTCATTTTTAAAGAAGTATGTTCAAATTCATTTGAGGGGTGTTTCACACTTTTTGAAAAATCCATCCCCCATTGGTGCAAATGGGGATCGAAGATTTGGTGGGTGACGTTTTGTGTTCAAATTTATTTCCAAAGATCTATATAGAAAAATCATTTGAGACGTGTTTCACATTTGTCGCAAAATCTAAACTCCTTCGGTGGAAAATGCATTTCAATGATTTTTTTGGTGCATTTTAAGTTTTGTCCGATTTGCATAAAAGTTATTTGATTCCCGTCCGATCAGTTTCAAAATCATTTTCAAAGCTTTTTGAAAACATTGATTTTATAACATACGTGCCACGGGCAAGCCCGGGTTATACCCGCTAGTCAATTATAAATGAACATCCTGTCGAAATTCCCATAGTTAGCCAAACCGAAAATCAAGGCCCTCCAGTCCGAGAACATTATCCATATATTAGAAGCGTATCCTAGGGTCAAGCTCATCTGCAAGAAAAACACACGGTGGCACACCAACACTTCACACTACAGCTACAAGATGATACCATAGCCGAATGCGTCGATGACATTCTATGCGTATCGACGATCTACGCCGCCGTCTGTAAATTGGCAGCGCAAGACACCTGCGCACGAGCACTGCACGCCGACAGCTCAGCCCTTTGCCGCACGCAGCCAATCCACCTAAAGCCCATCACACAAGTCGATGACGGCATTATCATTATCAACGAGAGTGCTGCCAAGGTCAGCACAGACGATGGTCCAGAGATTAGTAAAAACGGGACACATCTCGTCAAAATTGTCTATATAGCTTAAAGGTACTTACACCGCGAAAAGGATGGTTGGAGCCACTATTGGAGTGAATACCTAGAGTGGGCGCTCCATTGTCTGAGTAGAGTAGTACAATCGAGTTGTTAAGCATACCCCGATCTGAGAGAGCACGCATTGTTCGACCCACACTCTTGTCGAGACTGGAGACCATACCTTGAAACCAATATATATATATATATATTATATGTTTTTACATAAGTAATAAATAGGTCTCTCACCCGCATAGGTGCGACGCTTGGGATCGCTTATGTGTGCAAATTTTGCCACTTCTTCGTAGGGAGCTTGCATGGGGTGATTCTCATTACCTGTGTGCACGGCTAGATGGCTTAATACCATGAAGAGTGGACGACTTGGGTCATGTTGTTCTATTATACGCCGAGCTTCTTCCGTAAAAGCCTCCGTTGCATAAGTGCCGTTATCCGAATGACAGCGTTGTAGATCGCGTCGAAAGTCAGCGCCTGCTGTGTAATTTCTGTCCAGCATATAATGGGTATGGTCATAATAATCTATGTACCCATTATAGTAGCCAAAGTGATGATCAAAGCCGCGCAATATAGGCGTGTGGTCCTGCCGCCAGAATCCCAAATGCCATTTGCCAATGAGCTGCGTAGAGTAACCTGCATCGCGAAAGAACTGGGGCATGAGACGTTCTCCTAGCGGCAATCCCCAGGGCTCGTCCGGTATTTGCACAAAATGTTGCATTCCTTTACCAAAAGATCAAATTTAACTTTAGAAGGGACATTTCCAGATGTCAGATTTTCAGCTGTTTTGCCTACCATTGTGTATGGGATACTTTCCGGTTAGCAGCGCAGCTCTCGAGGGTGTGCATAGATTAGGCACATAGTAACGATTAAGTATAACTCCATTATAAGCAAATGCATCAATATTTGGTGTTAGAATTTGATTAGAACCATGAAAACTGACATCGTTAAAGCCCTGAGTAGTAATATTTTTTTAATTGATTCGTATATCATTTTTTTCAGTTACCATATCATCTATAAGTATAATTATTATATTTGGATTGGTTGGCTGCGTCACTCCTGCGACCTGCTTGAGGACCAAAAGAGCACTCAAGATGGTTGTAAATTGACTCAGTCCCATTGTTCACAAACTTAACTTGTTGTCCATCCAGTGGAGATTGCATGCAGACAATTTCAGATTTCTGGAAGACTACATTAGGAGCTTGTATTATTTAAGGGAACAAATTAATTTTCATTGTATCTTCTGCTGGCAGACTCGGATAACTAGAATGTGTGTGGGTACATTTATTAAGAAATTCTTCCAATTTGCGCTTGCTGCCCCAAACACGTGGGTAGCCAAAACACGTTTACTTTAATAACTTCTCTGTTTCTGCTATATTATGCTATATGCTATATATTATGCTATAGAATATTTGCGTATTCTCAAAAAGACAATTGCATTTAAATAGTGGTTTAAGTAAGTAAGCAATAAAAATTGGTTTATTGACTTAATTTATAGCTATGTGTATATAGCTATGTAAAATGAGAGAACTGTACGGTCATCTGGGGGTCCCACATCACAGCAAACAGAGTAAAATGCTTGAGAAGACTCCAAAAGCTCGAGTAGCTATTGAAACCCCAAAAACAAACTACACATCTTCATGAAGACGCTGCTTATCAAAACGATGCTGACGCCCATCTGGACCTGCGTCGGCCAAGTCTGGGGCACAGCGTCAGCACACCAGCTCCACGGTTACGAGCATTAAAAGCCAAGGCAGCACGCAAGGTGGCCGGCCTCCAGTGGTACGTCAACAACGACGCCATCAAGCGTATTCTCCGCTTAACAAAGGGCGGAGACCAAATAAATTTCTTTAGCAGCCGGTACGCGACAAACTGCTGCGGCATCCGTTCGTGTTTGCTAGGGTCCTGGCTGACCCCACCACAGGGAGGTGCCCTCAAAGATCACACCCCTTCGAAATACTTACGAGACTAATCACATGAATCACTTTATTAAGCTATGTTCTCAATCATTGTATCATTGCTATGTCCAATTTATTGTAAATACCCCATCATTATAAATACTTCAATGTTAACACCATGAAAGCTACTAGAATTAAAGATTAAAAGCATTATTAAAATTAAAGATTAAAAAAATATCTTTATATAGTCAAGTCTTATGCTAAACCATTTTGAATCTATTAATCTTGACAAAACACATGACATGGTATGGGAGACTAAAATTATAATCAGTCGAAAATCACAGCAGATAAGTCTGTCCTTCTCCCCTGTTGCTTCAGTGTATAGTAGTAATAAGCATACAAAGCACATATAAATAAATAAATAAATCGTCTTAGCATTTAAAGCTATTTAAACATGAAATAAATATAATCAGAAGGTCAAAAGCTAATTCTAATGCAGTGGATATAATATTTATAAGACTATCTGACGGTAATCTAGAACGGATTATCGTTAGTATAGGCAATTTTGTTTCACTTCTACATCCGTACACTTCACTCGGCCATTTAGTGGCGCGAATATACTGATTTAAGTCAATACATTGCCTTAAAATAATAGATTTATGACGCTTCTTAACCCAAGTCCAATTTTCATTGAACTCAAATTTAGGAAAAAATTCCATAAAACATTAGTCAATTTAGTTTCTGCAGTGTAACCTAAAAGAAAGCCATTTTGTTTTTATTTTGCGGCGATTTTGTGTACTCAGCTTGATGGGTAGAATTACATATATTTTGTTCTTGGGTGTTACTGATATATTTATTTATATAGTTTATAAAAATACCCTTTAATTTTTACTTAGCTCAAATACCATGAAACAAGTTAAGATTTCTTCAGGTATTAACAATTAAGAGTGCTGTAGCCGAAAGTGTGCTGAACCTCGTGTTTGTTTGCTTTAGCATTTGGTATATTAAAAAAAAAAGCTTCTTCTCCGTACCTGAGTCAAACGAGCAACTCCATTCAGCTTTGCTACCGCCTCATACCCAAAAAGCATACCAAGAATTCAATTAGATAGAATACTATATTATATATTTACTGGCTCTCCGGAAGACCAGCTTTGAAAAGCAATGCAGCTTCCTTATTATTCGGTTAATTAGAGCAAACCATTTTGGATCATATAAGTCGCTAGCATCTTTGCTTTAGCACAATCGCTAAGTTAAGTATACTAACGAAATCGTCAACCCTCTTGCACCACATAGGTCAACGTCGTGCAACGTCGTACCGCTCGGTACGCGGCAATGACATGCCCAGGTTAAATTTGCTAGTCTAACTAATTGTTGTTTCCACGGTTTGAAACCAGTACCCATCCTAAAGAGGCAGCGAAATCGTTAACGGTGCACTGGCGGACCCGAACTACAGGGTAATCATAGAGGTAAAAACTAAATGATAAGGGAATACCAGCAATAACTAACAGGTCCTATAGCTCAATAGTTATTTATTAAATTGTTATATTTACATTTAAAGTTGTTTGTTTAGCTTTGTTTACTTAAATATCGTTGTATTACTGAGTTTTTTTTTAGAAATTTTCCTATTTGATTTGTTTTTTATCAATAGGCTTAGCAATTTAGTTATCAGACTATCTTGATTGAGAAATTATTTCCTAATGTTGGTTAGGGTAGTACACGATTCTTGTATATGTTAGCGTGTGGGAGTTATATTGTTCTTTAAATACGGTTCGTGAGTTAGTTTAGTATGACCTAAACGTAGACGAATTAGTTCAATTTGGTCAAGTCGGCCGTGAAATTTGCTTTAATAAACCTTTTCTAAGTTGTTTTTTTTTGTTTATCTGTTTATGACATTATTATACCCTGAACCCATTAAAAATGGGTAAAAAGGGTATAATGTATTTGTGCAAATGTATGTAACAGGCAGAAGGAAGCATCTCCGACCCCATAAAGTAAATATATTCTTGATCAGCATCAATAGCCGAGTCGATCAAGCCATGTCGGTCTGTCCGTATGTATGAACGCAAGGATCTCAGAACCTATAGAGCTCGCACAGATTGAGTTTGTTTCCTATATTCGATAATTTTCCCCGTTTCAAGTAATCGATAAAAATCGATATCGAAATCCTCTTTTTTGAGCAATTTCGGTATAATATATGAGCTAGAGTCACCAAACTTGACATGTAGCTTCTAGAATAGTATTTATATATATCAAGTATCTTTCATTTTATACCTATCGCCACCTCCCCGCTACCACCACCAATTTAAGCCATAATTTATATGCAATTGACTTTTTGAGAATACACAAATATTCTATTTTGTATTCTACGATAAGATGTACTGTCGAAAATTTCATTAAAATCGGTTAAGAAACACAAAAGTTATGTGCGCACGTGTTAGCATCAGCTAGCGCTGATTCCAAGAATTTCTGTATACATGGACACACACAAATTCATGCGCAACTGCTTTGAATTCTATCAACAGCATTGCAATTTCGATTGTATTGTTTTCTGTGCTGCTATTTTAATTGGTTGTTTTTCTCATTAAACCTCAATTATTGGTGTGGCTCTTGAGTGGAGGCGGCGGCAGGTGGTGCGGTTAGTTGCGAGTTCGAACCCTGCCAAGGAAGCAATTTTTTTTGTATTTTAATTTTTCTTTATTACTAACTGCATTTAGTGTTGGAAGAAGAGGGTTCAGGGTATCTCCTAGTCGGGAGCTCCCGACTAGAACCTCTTACTTGTTATTATTATTTTGCGTGGAATTTAATGGCATGTGAGTGGCATCTTTTGCCACGTGATGCGCTAAACCATTTCCGTTGTCCATGGCTCCAAATCACATTCCAAATAAGCTTCCCTCTCTAATTATTGATTTAAATTTATTTAATTATAGAGGGATAGTGGTCGTGGTTTTTTATGTTCGAGATAGAGTCTAAGGCAAACATGGAGTCGGAGCATAAATTAAAAATTCCAACTATTTCAGCGGATATTACTATTGAATACTATCACTAACCGTATAATGCTATACATGTCAAACAGCAGCATAATCGAATCACGATAAATCGCAACGAGGGAACCGCAAGGGTGCCTTTGACCATTTAAGTGTGCCCAGATAGAGTAAGACTGCTGAGAGTGGCAGCCGAACGCCGGCCTCGAAAGCCGAACGTTCAGTATGAAGCCGCATCTCGCTCAGCGCACGACGTCGCTGTGGCTGCATCTCTTTCTCCCTGCATAGCTTCTCAAAAAACCCCGAGAACTACAAACATACATATGTTTGTGTTGTGTGGATGTGCGCACAATTGTGTGCCTTTTGTGCATGTGAATTTGAGCGCGAAACGTCACCCACCAAATCTTTGACCTCTATTTCCACCAAGGAGGAATGGATTTTCCTAAAAGTGTGAAACACGCCTAAAATGAATTTGAACAAAGATCTTCGAAAAAATGAGGCCGATCGGATGGTAAACAAAAAAGTTTCATACACACGTTTTTCGCGATTTTTACACACTTGCGGGTGGAATTTCCCGAAAGCACCCCGCTTAACGTGCACCTACATCACATAAGGTAACTACAGTGAAATTTTTAGCTTCCTAGCTCTTACGGTTTGGGCTGTGCGTTGATCACCAATTAGTCAGTCAGTCAGTAGAGATAAATATTTTATTTGGGTCATTAAAGTTTTTATTAAATGAAAGATCAGATTCTTCTCATTATGCCTGACTGGACGAAGAAATACAAGATAGAGCATTTGAATGTGTGTGCCTTTTGCTACCACAGGCACAAAGGGCACACAATTGAAGAAAATATCTCTGGCTCACGACAAACGCCGTGATCTACTTGTGTGCACATCCAAACAACACAAACATATGAATGTTTGTAGATCTCGGGGTTTTTGAGAAGCTATGCAGGGAGAAAGAAATGCACACAAGCGCGAGTTACAATACCAGAGTATGTCACTGCAGCCCCCACCAAACCCCCTCGTTTGGTAGACTAAAAACATAAATTCCCGCACCACCACGTTTGGCACACTAAAAACATCCAACTCCCGCACAACAATTGTGCCCACATTCTGGGTTCTTCAACCCGGAAGTTTCATTGACAGGAAACCACTCAGCAACAACGTTGCCACTTTTATTGCAACTTTATATAAATATTTAGAGCAACACCACAAATACATTATGTACAAAAGTCTTAAGCTTTGATATATACCCCGGTCCGCTTTGTAGGCGGTCCAGAATAAACTTGTCATCAAACTACTCAGACGTTCGAGGTTTTTACTCGTTCCAACTGGACCGACATCCGAAGGCTTTCTCATCAACAGCTTATCTTCGTTGTCAACTGCGCTCCTAAGTGGTAACTGGCGCAGCCGGTACTAACATGTACCTATTCCTCATCCTCTTAACTACACTGTGAGTAGTGTGAAGGTTCAAGTGAACCATAACAGAAAAAAAAAACAAGTAAGAGGTTCTAGTCGGGAGCTCCCGACTAGGGGATACCCTGAACCCTCTTCTTCCAACGCCAAATGCAGCTCGCGCTACACGCTCGTTTGCTTTAGTAGTAATAAAGATAAATTTTAAAAAAAAAATGTTCCCTTGTCAGGGTTCGAACTTGCAACTGACCGCGTTACTTGCGGCCGCCTCTACAAAACAGCTACACCAGCCAAAAAAAAAACGGCAAGGTTCGAACTCGTGACTGATCACGCTGTTTTCCGCCGCTTCTACTCAACAGCCACAGCAACAATTAAGTCTAAATGAGAAAAAAACGAATTAAATATTAATAGAATTCAATGCAGACGCACATGAATGTGTGTGCGTACATGTATACAGAAATTCTTGGAATTTGCGCTTGCTGCTGACGTGTTTGCAGGCCGAAACACATTTTCTTTCGTGTTTCTTAACCGATCTGATGAAATTTTCAGTAGTAGATCTTATTGTACTATAAAATATTCGTGTATTCTCAAAATGACAATTGCATTTAAATTGTGGCTTAATTATATAGGCAATACAAGTTGGTTTACTAACATGATTTATAGCTTTTTGGTGGTAGCGGGGAGGTGTCGATATCTATAAAATGAAAGATACTTGATATATATATACTATTCTATAAGCTACATGTCAAGTTTGGTGACTCTAGCTCTTATTATTTACCAAAATTGCTCAAAAAACAAGATTTCGATATTGATTTTTATCAATAACAAACTCGATCTGCGCGGGGACTAGGAGGACCTAAAATTTCAAGACTCTAGTTCTTATAGGATCTGAGAGCCTTGCGTTCATACATACGGGCGGACGGACAGACAGACGGACATGGCTAGACCGACTAGGCTATTGACGCTGATCGAGAATATCTATACTTCATGGGGTCTGAGATGCTTCCTTCTGTCTGTTACATACATTAGTACAAATAAAATATACTCTTTTTACCCATTTTCAATGGGTTCAGGGTAGAACAAGTAAGAGGTTTTAGTCGGGAGATCCCGACTAGGTGATACCCTGAACCACTAACCAAAGAACATATAGTAGATGGGACATGCCGTGCTAGAAATGTGGGCACTAAAAAATCGGTGCATCTGGTCCAAATGAGATTAAGATATACATATAATAAAAGACATCCTTTTATTCGCTTACACTACAGGAAACTGCTTTGGCTGACTCTGTTCCATATGATTTGTGCGATAGAACGGCATCGCTGTTTTTTACCTCGCTCCCACTACAGGAAACTGCTTTGGCTTACTCTCAGTGCTCTTTCAATTTGTCTACTTACAGTTTAAATGTTTGTGTGTATGTGTCCGTACAAGCAAAAATGCCACAAATTAAATTTTTCTGAAATATTTTCGCTTTTGAATGGACGAGTAAATGAAATATTGAAAGGGTTTGCCACGTCGATGCAAAATTCTTGCATTTTAGCTCGTTATTGTTGGAAAGGGTACCTAAGCGTTGGCATGTGTGCAATTAAAAGTTTTTGGAGTTGCTATTCACGCATACTTGCATATTTTGTATATCAATAGAAGCATTTATGCGTTTGTCCCTGCCTGCCTGTCCGATGCAAATTTGACAATATTTTGGGATTTCTGATTTTCGACCTCTACACACAGAAACACACACACAAATGTGTGTGAATATATCATTATTGGCACGCATCTGACGCGCGCCCTTTTTTTATGATTTTGGGTTTGAATTGATGAATGAATGTTGACCCGTTATTACCTGCAGATCAAAATCATATATGAAAAAGCTTAATATTTTAAGACAATAAAATTATTAATACTATAAATATATAATCGTTCTTATTTTGTATTTGGTATATTTGAATATTATAAAGAAAATTTACGCACCCATTGATTACAATATTTCTGTCTCACGACAAACCCTTGATCGACTCATTCACACACATTTGTGTGTATGTGTGTGTGTAGAGCTCGATATTCAAAAATGCCAAAAACTTAAAATCTTTAAATTTGCATCGAACAGGCAGGCAACCAACAGGCACACAAACGCATAAGTGCTTTCATCCATATAGAAAAGTGTGTAAGTGTGTGTGCTTGGCTGGCCCAAAAAGTTATCATGCACACATGCCAACGTTCAGGTACCCTTACCCTTACAACATGCATGGAACATATGCACTTGGCTCCGTTCTTTGTCCACTCTTTTCTCTTATTTTTGGTTTTAACACGCAGAGATTCCAATGTTTCATTAACACTTTTTATCTCATCCATAGTGTTTGTTAATATTTAAAAATTTTATGAATTTTTGCACGTAAGTAATAGTTGAAAAAAAATACTGAAAACCACTCGATAACACCGCTCGATTCCGAAGTTTACTGTCAACTAAACCAGTCTCTGTCCTGGAAACTGTCAGGAAGCCTTATTTTTAGCAGTTTTTTCAAACAGTTTTTTGGGTTTCCCAGATTTTGTGGCATTAAACGGGCGAAATTTATGTAAAAAAAAATTATGAGGTGCAAGTGACCAAACGCCCACATTTCTAGTACGGCATGTCCTATCTACATACAGTTTGTCAAGTAATTGTTTGCAAAATGAAAAACATCGCACAAATTAATTTTTAAGCTTATATTTTACCGACTCAAACAATATTTTCTGAACTTTTTTTTGCATATAGTTATTATTCTAAGTATTCTTCTTAGATATAAGGTACAAAAATAACAAAATTCAAAACACAAAAGGTAAAAAAACAGTCAAAACTAAAAAAAAGGTAAATATTGCGCTGTCAATTAATTCTTTGCAAAATTAAAACTATTACTGTATACATATATAACTAAATCTAGGAAACTATAGCTATGGTGGTTCTAATATTTGGTATATTGGCCATTAGCATCCATTACAGCCCGCA
>NW_026998513.1:0-9370 GCF_035044405.1 Drosophila montana | reverse complement strand
CCGCTAGTTGTATATATAATGTATTGTATAATTAGGAAGACACTCGTTTTGTCGACCCCTAATAAATAAATAAATAAATAAAATAAATAAATAAGTCCATAACAGTATTATGCAGGCACAAAGTATCGTGGGAGAAGCCTCGCAATACGTCGGGCCCAGTGTAATGCAACAGATGCCAAGAGTACGGACATACCAAGTCCTACTGCTCGAGATACTACGTGTGCAAGGAGTGTGGGGACAACCATCCAACAAGCGAGTGCACTCTTGGCAAGGATGAGGATCGATGTTGCTACCACTTTGGCGAATCACACGCAGCAAACTTCAAGCGCAAGGTAAATGGGAGATATGCAAGCCGCTCCAGGGATCGCCGCCCCCAAACAGCCCCTCCTGCACGCAGCTTCGTTCCCGGCCAACAATCCTTTGCCAGCGTCCTTCGCGGTAGCCCATATAGGGCTACTGCAACACCAAGTGCACTTGACTTCGGGCTCTCAAGCGATTCAGACAGAAGCAGCTTAGAATAATAAGTCTCCTGGACCTGACCTCGGATCACCTCCCAATAATGATTGAGCTGGAGGAGACTCCCAAGTGGGTAGTCGGAATCCGCAACGTCGCTATAAATACGGCAAGTGAGCTGGAGAGCTTTGTTGACCACCTCACAGCGAAAATAACGGAAGCTGCCAGACGTGCAGCCCCGCAAACTCCGCCTCGCACTCACACCTTCAGAAGCTCCCTACTGAACCCAGAAGCCAGGAGTCTCCTCGCCGAAAAAAGACGTCTAAGGAGGCTGTACATCCGCAACGGAGATCCCTCTGCCAAGACGACTGCGGCTAGGACCCGAAGGGAAAACCTACACAGCTTCCTGGAAACAGCTGGGCATGACGGCAACAGCACTTTTTCGGTGTGGAAGCTCACCAGAAGCATTAAAAGGCAAACAGTCTTTACCTCCCCGATCAGGGACCACCATGGCCTCTGGCTCCGATCTGACGAGGAGAAGGCCAATGCGTTTGCTGACTACCTGAAGGCGACCTTCAAGGCATTCCATTTTGCTGATGTTGCACAGCGCCGTAAAGTGCCTGAGTCACTTGATGCGCCACTGCAAATGGCTCTCCCAATAAGGAGCATTTCCCCCGCGGATATCAGGACACAGCTGAAAGCGCTCGAGCTGAAGAAGACCCCTGGATGCGATGAAGTGGACAACAGAGCAGCCAAGACTCTCCCACGCAAAGGAGTCATGGCGCTCGCGACAATTTTCAACTCCATGCTGAGGCTTGGGCACTTCCCAAAGCAATGGAAACATGCGAAGATTGTCATGATCGCCAAACCCGGTAAACCGCTCACACAGCTGGGGTCTTACCGCCCTATAAGCCTGCTGCCGAAGCTCGCGAAAGTCGTTGAGCGACTCCTGCTAAGTCGTCATCTGGAGCTCGACGAGGTCACTCGCCTGGTCTCGGACCATCAGTTTGGCTTTAGATAGTCTAACGGCTGTCCCGAGCAGCTTACTCTGATTAAAAAAAAATCGTTATATTGTTTAAATTAAACAATATTAATTTTTTTTATTTTTATTTCATATATATTTTCTTGCCGTATAAGCCCAGAGATTTTTGGAACAGCAAGTTTTTCTTTGAATATCGTAAAGCAGATCGCACCATCTATGGCTCAACCTAGGCGTTATATTGTTTGTAACGAGTGAAAGAGGAAAAGTAATAGATAAATGATAATTTGATAATTAGGAATGGCGTTTGACCTGTTGTCGCTGTAAATAGCTTTCCCTAAGGCGACCCGAGCTCAGATCTTTCTTTTACATTCTGTCCAACGTGGAAAAAGGTTGCCTCATAGAAATTGAGAAGTAAGCGTATTTACAATTGCGCTTAACCTCTGAATAAAAGTATTTTCTTCTTGAACTATAATTCCTAACACAAGTGATTACAAAAAGCTCTAAGTGCGCGTATCGCTGAACCATTTCCCAGCCGCAACAATTAATTGAATAACTTAATTCCAAAAGTGCCAGACCCATCAGGGGTAAGTTATATTTTAACTAGACCGATTTTTTTTCTACCCAAAAAGACTAAATAGCACTTTTGTCTCAACCTGTCTATTGCAGGTATGGTGATTAGTAATATTCTCATAAACATATTAGAATGAGATATTATATTATTTCGGCTTTCTGCAATTATAAGCGGCAAAATTTCTTTTTCGACTGCCGAAACCCGAAATATGCAGAACACCTGTTATTGCCCTCATTATTTCGCCTTGACGCAAATAGCTAAATCAGCTGAGCCCAGCTTTATCACATTAAGTCGAAAGAGGAATTAGGAAGAGACGATCGCCGTCGCCAAAACTCAAAAAAATCCGTGGAAATCGTTCCCTGGTGGCTGACGTCGTCAAAAGCAGCTGCATTTCTCTTGATAGCGCAATCATTTTCGCCACATATAAGCGAACCGACATTTTATTTTATTTTTTTATTTTGTGTAGTGTTAGTTTTTTTATATACTCTGGAAAAAGTGGATAATTAGTTTAACTTACAGAAAAGTGAAGAAAATTCGGATAGCCGTATTGCTGGTGAGAGCCAAATTTTGAAGTAATTCGAAAAGCAACGTACGAAAAGAGAAAGAGAGAGAATACAAGTCACATTTGTACTGTTTTAGGGATCACCGACCAAGCGTCTGGTCAAGCGGCCCTGGTGATCATTGTAGGGTGGGCATTGCCACCAGCGCAGCGTTACAGCAACAGCAGCTACTGTCCCTAGATCAATCTAGTACGATCAATCTTTAACTCTGTCGATTTTTTCTAACCCCTAAATTTTGTTTTTCATTCGAACTTGATATCTTAATAGTACGCGAATTTTTTATTTAATTATAATTGCCTGCGAGTAAATAGCTTAGCCATATCCTAGTCAACCCACTCCAGCCAACGTCACGGAGCCGGTACCAGGGCGTGCTCGTCTATACGCTATACGGATATCAGCTCGCTTACGGATATCAGCTCGCTTACATAAGTTGTGTGTTACAATATTATATATTATAATTATATTTGGCACCCAACTTAGGGGCATGAAGCAGCTATTCTGGTTGGCACCTACTGAGAACTCTTCTCATTTGTCAACAATACCTGACAATACACAGCTAGTTCGATTGTGTTCGTCACTACCCATTGTTCAGTTATTGCAAAGTTCTTTTTGGTGCGTTGTAACTCCGTGATCTATATTTACAAAATCATGTTAATCCCTGTATGTTTGTTAGGTCGTGTATAGTAGACTTTGGTTATTGGTTTTACGCGGAAAAATGTGCTGCGGCCATCCCGTCTACTCCTACACTGATTTAATTATACTCTTCTGTTGCTCTATGGAGTGAGCGCTACATTCTCATTAAGTCGTTACTTAGGCAATGGCTATCTCTTTCATTCTAATCTTTTTATTTCCATCTGAGTTGTACATATCAAACTGTTGTCTTTTGCATTTTTAATCTCTTACTTGGTCACATCACATAACTGTAAGCCGGACCTCAATCTAATTATTACCTATTGTTGAGTAAGCAAAGGAGATATTAGTTACTGCTGGAGTCAAGTGTGCTTGATGTAGAAGCTGATGCAAATTATTACCTTTTATAAAAACGACTGCATGACATCTACACATTTTTATGTTATATTGTTTTATGTTGTCGTTCTGTATATTGATTTTTCATTTTTAATTATTTTTTTTTCTCGCTTGAGTAATTTTAGTAATTGTTAATTTTCTCTTCAATCATAGCTCGGCAATGTCAATACATCGTAGTTGCGAAAACTTAACAGCTGCTTCGTTTGATAAGGAACAGTGCTATATTTGTCTTAAAACGATTGAGTTTTCTACATAATTGGTAGTTACCAGTTACGAGCACACATTCCATCGTGCTATAATATTTGTCCTGTTGGCAAAACAACAATTTCGCCGTCTAACCCAAGCTTGGTAGACGACGGACTCCCAAAGCAACCGACGACAGTTTCTATGCAGATTGGAACCCGAAATCAAGGACCTCCAGAAGAGATTTTGTCCCAAGGCACAATGTCGAAGAATCCTCGTCCGCAAAGTGTTCCGCTTATGGCAGCAATGCCAGGATCTCGTGTATACCCCACTATAAGCAAAATACAGCAGTCAATTTCTGATTCAATGGCGGAAGCCACAGAAAGACAAGCAGCCTCCCTGACCCAAGCTTTACAGTCAGGATTCCCAAAAATTTTATCTGCTTTTACAGCTCAATTATGCAGTTCCACAACTCAGCATCCAACTCCGAGTATGAGTATTGTCGATCATTTACAGCCCAGGCCGGCTAACTCTATACGTAACGAGTCTAGAACTAGGAGCTCTCCAATGTTAGAAGATTTGCGTCCAGACTGACTAAGCCAAATAATTAGTAACTGGAAACATAGGTTTTCTGGTCGATCTGGCATGGGTATAGATGAGTTCATTTATCGTTTTGAGGCGTTAACAGCCGAGACACTAGATGGAAATACTGAGTTGTTGGCTCGTTATATAAGCTATCTATTTGAAGGCAGCGCGAACGATTGGTTCTGGCGCTACCGTAAGAGTGTCCCTACTATTGTATGGTCGGATTTATGTGTCGCTTTACGTGTTCAGTTCAAAGATGAAAGAGCAGATGTTGGCAAACGTACGGCAATCGACCGTCGTAAGCAAAAAGCGCGTGAGTCCTTCGATGACTTTTATGATTCCATTATTATATTGACCGAAAAACTGTCTCTACCCTTATCGAATTACTCCTTGCTGGAATGCGCTCAAATTTCCTGCCAGGAATACAGCACGAGCTTCTCTATGAGCTCATACATTCTATAGCGCTACTTAGGAATTTAGTGCGAAAGCGGGAAGGCTTTATTCAGTCAATTTGTAAAGCTCGAGTGTTTGCACCCCACCCTGCGCCTCGTCGCTCATTGCACGCTATAGAAGTACAAACTGAAAGCAAAACAGAGCACGATGCGGTAGACGCTATCGATAATGATGTATCAGCCATCAATCTAGTCTGCTGGAACTGCAGGAAATCTGGCCATCGATATCGAGGTTCCGTCGCAGAACGCAAAGTGTTTTGCTATAGCTGTGGTCAGACAAACACTTTCAAGCCAACTTGTGCCAAGTGCAACAATGTGCCAAAAAACTACTTGTCTCATGTACCATTGACCGGTACACGCAAACCAGTTAGTCCAAGGCAACAAACACCGACTAGAGGGAGAAGTAATCAACCATTACCTGACTTCTCATTTAACCCAGAATTTACCTTACATACTCGTTTGCAATGTCAATTTTTTCATAAAAATACTTTTGTCAGTTGTTGCATTTGACGTTATCGGCAGCATCGATAGTTTTCCTAATTGGGTGCGTCCTTTATTATCGGCCACGCCGATGTCTTTTGTCATAGGGTCAGAGTATCGGGGGTGAGGCCGGGCACATGGCGGCGCTCAATTTATTGAAGAGTGGCAACGCCGGGCTTTCGATCCCGATTCGCTCCTAAAGAGATGATAGGGAGAGTGGATCGCTTCCCCTTGGATATGCCCTTGGCCTTCATTTGGGCCGTTGACCCAAAAAAATGCAGCTGTGCAGATGGGCAGCAACGATGCCCGCCTCGTAAATGTATCCGTGCGCCGAAAATCGGCACCGATGTTGCTGCCCAAATGTACAGCAGGGAGTTCGATTTGGTCAGTGGTGAACGACAAGCGTGTTGTGCGCAAGCGCACCTTTGAAAGAAAATTTAAAATTCAATTCAAATAAATGAACATTGTGTAAGATAAAAAAAATGGCACAGTCATTTTATTTTAAATCAATAGTGCCGCAAAAATTTACAAAATTAAATCCTTTATGATAAACTAACGCCGCGCAACGTAGTAAAAATATATATGTATACATATATACCCACTTCCTAGTTGCCGGCCCTCTATTGTCAACCAACGAGCCAGTAATCCAAGAAGAGGCTATTTCTATAATTAACCGCTGGCAGCGAGTCAAAGCGCTCCACCAGCCATTCTGCTTTCGGTGGAAGAACGAATACTTAAAAAAGCTCCATAAGCACAACAAATGGCAGTCAAAGGACATCCAAGTCGGTGATATGGTGATTATCAAGGAAGATAATCTACCAATAAATGAATGGCTCCTTGGCCGAGTCCAGCTCGCATGCCCAGGCTCAGATGACAAGGTCCGCGTAGTGGACGTGCTTACCGGTCGTGGTGTCATCCGAAGGCCAATAGCCAAATTGGTCCTTCTTCCTACTGAGGCCTACTGAGGACTAACACCTCCGACTAATTCTTTAAAGCAACTAATCCGTCCTTATAAAATAAAAACCAACGTCAAAAAAAAAAAAAAAATTAATTTGCATCACACAATAACACCTCTCCTACATCTTATTCCCTAGTTCACTCCCCTGTAGAGAACCAGCATGGCACCGTCAACAAAGCAACCCAATCGACGCCAAGAAACGGACTCCTTTAGATGCCGGGTGTGCAGAGGCATCCATGCGCTACGAAAGTGCCAACGCTTCATGAAGCTTACGACCGAGAAGCGCCTCCGAGCAGTATTAATCAATAAATACTGCCCCAATTGCCTTGCCCATCAGCACTCAGGGCAGTCATGCGGCAGTGGAGCCAAGTCCAAAATTTGCAAAGAGGATCACCACACACTTCTCCACATGCGTGATCCCCGTGGCGCTCGACCCTCTCGGTCAGCCAACAGGTCCACAAGAAGAGCTTCTGGCTCCTCGCCCTCCAGCAGCACATCACCCTCAAGCCCAAGATCTTCCATTATACGGACGTCGCTTACGTCCTTTCTTCTGCCCACGGACCAGTACTCCTCGACACCGGGAAGAAGACCCTCGAGACTCGGGCCTTAATCGATTCGTGTTGTCCAGTAAGACTGATCAATGCAACCTTGGCAAGGGCCTATGGCTTTTCCGTCACTCGCATTGGCGCAGAAGGAGCGTGCACAGCCGTGCTACGCTCCAAGACAAGTCAGATGTCTCGAGAGGTAATCTTGAAGGCTGACACCCAGCTCAACTGCATAACTCCAGCCAGAGCAATCAGAGCGGACATGAAGGACCCGTTCAGCAACGTCGTTTTGGCGGGCAACAACTGGTTCCGCCCATTTCCAGTACCATTGGTACTCGGCGCCGACGTCTACCCAGACGTTATCTCACCGGGTTTCCTCCCGAGCCAAGGCGTACTTCCAAGTTCCAAGTTTGGGTGGATAGTCTCTAGCACATGCACGCAATAGGTATCTTTGCAATCTGCATATTGTCAGGGGGGGGGGAGAATGTTGATGCCAGTTCAATGCTAGTCTGAACGGAGCATTGACTGAGCCTCACTCAGTGAGAGAGAGTCACTCAGTGAGAGAGACTCACTCAACGACAGAGACTCACTCTCACATAGGATCCAAATTACGCTCAGTACTCTCCCCACGATCTCCACTCCACCTCAACAGCTTCGACATAAGAAAATGCAAATCACTTCAAATGTAATGTTCTTTATATGCAGCCGCAAATATAATAAACCTACCACTTTTTTATTGAAGGAAGTCATATTGTTTCATTTGACGCGGAATTATTTATCTGATGCCTCCTCCACAAACATTGGTCCTTCGAGCCGGATATTATATCAGCCGTTCGCTCCTACACAAGTTTTTGGCACAAGATAAGTAATTATACACTGTCTTTCACATATATATATGTATATATACATTCGGCAACATCCGCCATACATTTTTTCCACAAAAAAAGTGATTGGCAATTTTCCGCATATTGTATATATATTAATTATTCGCTTAAAAGCAGCCTTGTGCAATTTTTTGTCAATTATTTCCCACCACAATATAAATCGTGGTTAAAATTTGTATTGTATGCACATAAGTATACACTTATATTCCTATCTGCCTTTCCTATCTATCAAACAAGAAAGCAACGATTGCCTTATAACTGCTTTCTTGTTTTTTGTTTGGCGGCGATTAGCCATGACCTCTGGCCGTATTTTCATCGCATGTTCTGGCCAATATTGTTAACTAATGTACTCTGTAAGAAAAAAGTGAAATTTTAGAAATTAATATCAACTGTCCATAACAATAAGGGAACACAATAACTATACGCACTTGCTGAAGTGTATGAAAAGTAAGCTGGCATGAAGTAATAAATAGCTCAATGGAGACCTCTTGCAAATTAGAAAGAAATAAAAGAAATATTAACTGCCAATAATTATAAGAATACACAAACAATTATACGCACCCGTGAAGTTAGCGAAATATCCACTTGCATGAGATTGTAAATAGCTGCAAAGATAAATGCCGTAAGCGATGATATTAATTGTTATACATTTTAAGAAAACGCAACCAATTATACGCACATATTGAAAGGAAAGCATGTCCGGCTAAGTTCATATTGTTGGGGAGAGTGGGCATGATGGCCGACACGGGCTAATGCAGGCCATCTAGTGGCCAAAATGAGGGAGACGAGTGCAGGTGATCGTCTCATGGTAGGGGGGGTACGCTGGGTCCGGAACCGGGACCCGATCTGGAAAAGTAATGTGGATAAAAAGTGTTTTTTTTTGTTAATTTATATTAGAGTCTCACCTTTGCTTGTTTACATTTATTTGTCGCAGCTGCTTATGCTGTTAATTTGTTAGAAGTTCCGATTGTTTGTAGTTATCGATTATGTGGTTCATTTTGAATTGTGTTGTATAGGCATGTTTTGCTACAGACGTTGTAGCTTTGTTGTTATCGATTTTACGGACTGCGGGACAGGGATGGGACTACACCCAGAGAAACCAATGAGTCAGCCGGCGCGGCCCACTGAGTAACAAGCAGTTCCGTAACAAAGGGGAGAATTAATTATGTTTCCACCTTATATATTTTTTAAATAAAAACACACACTTTATTTAACACATTGTAATATTTAATAAAAAATAAATACCAACTCCAGTTCAATTTCTCAACTTATGATTTAATGCATAGTGCAACCGAATATACATTTGTACATGTATTTGTGCAACTACATAGTACACACACCCGATAAATAAATCTACAACATCATATGTACTATGCGTGTCCACATATAATATTTGTAAGTGCGCAATATACAATAGAAGAAATATCACAGCACAAATTACAATTATAACACATTGCAATTACAACCGGCATATGTGCGTATGTACACACACACACATATATGTAAAAATAAACAGCTGTCGATCAGTACTCCAATTAAACGTTTGTATGCAATTGCACACAGTCCGATACAATTACTCTTGTTCCGAGACGCACCAATAAAAACACAACAATCATAATTAATAGACTAATAATACTACCTTTTTATTATAAGTGAACAAAAACACTACACATTAACTTCGAAGTTCCGTT
>NW_026998512.1:0-4744 GCF_035044405.1 Drosophila montana | reverse complement strand
GACACTTTATCCACCTCCTCAATTCTAGCTCCTGATGCTATTAACTCATTCATCAATTCGTCAAATCTATAAAAATGACTTATAAGTGGACTGTCGCCATATAATTACATGTTAATAACTGCTTCCGTATGGAAAGTTGCGAAGCCAAACTTTTACGCTCGTACACTGAGTCTAACTGTTCTAAAATTTCCTTTGCAGAATTATCATTATCAGCAAATGACAGAAATGAACCACTAAGAAATTCAATTATGATATTTTTTGCTTCTCTCTCTGCCTTAGCCCATTTATCGTCTATCTCTTCTGGTTTCTCTTTTTAAATAACATGTAATATATCACTCTCAGCTAAAAGAGCTTTTACACGAATTTTCCAGATAGAATACTTCTCTCCATTAAAGGAAGAAATATTTTTAAATTGGCTATCCCTTTTCCTTCTGCTTTTATTTTCTTAAAACGTTGTCCCGTAGAATTCTTGTGTGCTGTTTTCAATTATTTATGCCTACCGCCATGTTTGTTTCCACCCCGATAGTCATTCCTACTTCTCCCTCTGAAACTGCCTCGCAAACTCCTGTTTCCACTACCACGGTTGCTATTGTTGTCTCCATGATAGTTATTGGAATGCCGATTGATATAATACAGACATGAGCTTCACCTTGTCTGTCCGTCCAAGAAATGGCGATCAGTAATTGACTATCGTCAAATAAATACAGATTTTTTGTCCGATAAATTTTCGCTCCCCAGAATTGACGACATTCTAGATCAATTGGGTCGAGCCAAATACTTCTCATGCTTTGACTTAATGTCAGGTTTCCATCAGATGGAACTGGAAGAAAGTTCAAGAAATATAACAAGCAATGGCTCATATCGCTTCACGCAATAGCGCCAAACTCATTTCAGAGGATGATGACCATAGCATTCTCTGGACTTGAACCTTGGCAAGCATTCCCTTATATGGATCACTTAATGGTAATTGGTTGTTCCGAAAAATATTTAATTAAAAACTTAACAGATGTTTTTGAAATATGTAGGAAATACAACTTAAAATCGCATCCAGAAAAATTTTCATTTTTTATGCATGAAGTGACTTTCTAGGTCATCAAGAATTACCCAGCCCCACATGATGCGGACAGCGCTAGACGATTTATTGCACATTGCAATTACTACCGTCGTTTTATTAAAAACTTCGCTGACTATTCACGGCACATAACTAAATTATGTAAAAAAATCTACCTTTCAATTGGACAGACGAATGCCAAAACGCATTCCAACATCTTAATGTAAAGCTAATGCACCCTACGTTATTACAATATCCAGTGGTTTAAACTCAAAACCATAATGGAATCCAAATCCTAATAGCATATGCATCACGCTCATTCACAAAGGGCGAATCTAATAAAATTTTGCGGATGAGACTTGAATTATAAGAATATGACTTTGCGGTTGAGTACTTTAAGGGAAAAGACAATAAAAGACGCCCTATCGCGGATAACAATACCCGAACTATAGGATATACAAAATAAAGTCCTGACAGTCACTACCAGGCAACAAAGTAGACAAAATAAAAACTGTATAGTTAACAATAAAGAACTTTTGCCAAGGCAAATTCTTAGAAATGTATCTAAACTCAACTTACATAAGGTCATTCTGAATGACGAAGTACGGAAAGTAGTGACCTTGCGAATAACTAAATCTAAATGTTTGTTGAAACAAAGGAAAAAAGAATTGATGTTGACGATTTGTATACCAATGGAACTCTTGACTTAGGTCAGGTCTTCCAAATGCTTAAACCGCAAGCCTGTATTTTAGAATCAGACAACTCAAAATAGCACCGAACGAAAAGATTTTTGAATCAATTTCAATAGATACTTTCAAAAGAACGGGCAATAAAATATTAAAATCATTGAGTAGCGCTATTCCAGCCGGTGACCCTTATACAAAATGAAGAAGAGATACAAATAATATTGTCTACATATCATGACGATCCAATTCAAGGAGGTCACACTGGCATGACAAAAACTCTAGCGAAAATTAAAAGACACTCCTATTGGAAAAATATGACTCGTCATATAAAAGAGTACATAAGTAGATGTCATAAATGCCAAATGTCAAAAACAACGACACATACAATGACCCCAATGACTTACACTGAAACACCAATAAATGCTTTCGACATTGTGGTGGTAGACACCGTCTGCTACCAAAATCTGAATATGTCAATGAATACATCGTCACACTAATATGTGACCTAACAAAATATTTAGTAGCCATACCATTTGCCAACAAAAGTGCAAATAATGTCGCAAGAGCAATATTCGAAGATTTTATACTTAAGTACGGTTCAATGAAGACGTTCATTTCGGACATGGGAACTGAGTATACGAATCAAGTAATATCAGACATGTGCAAGTACATGAAGATCAAGAATCTCTTCTCTCTCTTCTCTTCTACTGCAAATCATCACCATACTTTTGGGACAATAGAACGAAGTCATAGAACATTCAATGAATAAGAATATATTCATAAATTTCCGACGTTTGGTTCCAATATTTCACTTATTGTTTCAAATAAGTATTTGGAAGACTACCAAGACAGTTCATAGATTTAAATAAGATAGAATAGATCCAATCTATTATATAGACGATTATTCTAAGGAAATAAAATTTAGACTAGAGATAGCATATAAAAGAGCTAGACATATATTAGAAAAAGCTAAGGCTTATAGAAAACTAAACTAAGATTAGAAGACTTTAGATTTTGAATTAAAAATAGGAGATTAAGTATTGCTAAGAAATGAAGCAGGTCATAAGTTAGATCCAGTATATTAAGGACCATACACAATAGAAACAATAGAAGTTAATGATAATATTTTAATTAAAGATAGCTAACAGAAAAAACAAAGAGTACACAAGGATAGGTTAAAAAAGTATAACTGAAAATTTTCATGAAAATGGTCTGATCAACCAATAAATAAAATTTAATACATTAAAACAAGAAAGAAAAGAGAAAACAATGAATTTCTTTTGCAAAAAACAATACTTACAAAAAAAAAATATTAACAAAAAAAAAATATTTTTTTCCTATACAACTAACATATATATAAGAAAACACAAAACAAAAATAACACATCAAAATTTTTTATTTACACTACGTTTTAAACAAAAAAAAATATATATATATATAATGTTAATAATATATACAAGCAATATATATTCTATTTAAAAAATTAAACAAGCCTAAAGCCACTTTATGTATTGGCTCTGTCTCATATTACGCACCACGGTTCACTAGCCTCACTAGCTGACCGTTTATGCTTACGCTGCATATCCCACGCTCCGTCTGAGCGCATTTCATGAGCAATACATATATGCTCACTAACACAGGCATATACAAGCTACACACTCTCCCTCTCTTTGTAGCTGTTAACTGATAACAGCATAAGTTTATATATGTTATCCATAGGCTAAGAACATTGCTAAACTTAATAAAGACATTATTAATATCCAAGCCAACCAGCACTGACGTGCCGATGCAATTATTTTAAAACTGTTGTACATGAATACATCTTACATATATATATACATATATCACACACATATACGTGAAACAAACATACACATATACGTCAAGCTGATACAAACAAATTTATATACAACGAAAAGGGCTATCTTAGGCAACAACTTAATCTTCGACCGATCGTCCCTATGGCAGCTATATGATAAAGTGGTTCGATGCTGATAAGATTTTGCATATATATGAGGAGTATAGTAACACTAATAAATTCCGAGATTGGTCTAGATATCTTGAAAAACAAAAAAAAATTCCATGCAACACAATAATTTCCCGAACTTTCCTATGGCAGCTATATGATATAATAGTCCGATGTTGATAGGATTTTGCAAATATATGAGGAGTACAGTAACACTAATAAATGTTGAGTTTGGTCAAGATATTTTGATAAACAAAAACATTTTCATACAAGAACCTTCTGTTCGACCGAATGTTCCTATGACAGCTATATGATATAGTGGGCCGATCCAGCTGGTTTTTACATATGTACTGCTTGCAACAGACGGACATGGCTATATCGACTCGGCTGTTCATACTGATCATAAATATATATACTTTAGGGATGTCTCCTTCTATGCGTTGCACATTTCACGACAAAATTAAAATATCCTCTGCAAGGGTATAAAACAAAAAACTTTTTATTTTCACTACATTTTAAACAAAAAATATACATATATAATAATATTAATAATATATACAAACAATATATACCCTACTCTTTAAATAACTCCATAGAATATTACATAATTTCTCTAAAAAGGGAGGTGTAGTGTGTATATGCCTTAACAGAACACCCTGTATTTAAATATAAAGTATGCGACACTTTGTTGCATACAATAACAATTATACATTAATCAAGCCCAGAGCCACTTTATGTATTTGCTCTGGCTCATAGCTGACCGCTTATGCTTACGCTGAATATCCGACGCTCGGTCTGAGCGCATTTCATGAGCAACACATATATGCTCACCAACACAGGCATATGATGCAAGCTAAACACTCTCCCTCTCTTTGTAGCTGTTAACTGATAACAGCGTAAGTTTATATATGTTATCCATAGGCTAAGAACATTGCTGAACTCAATAAAGACATTATTAATATCCAAGCCATCCAGCACTGACGTGCTGCTGCAATTATTTCAAAACTGTTGTATATGAATACATATTACATATATATATAA